>NW_026108871.1:0-319000 GCF_024516045.1 Bombus affinis | reverse complement strand
CGTTATGGAGCATTACGTTACAACGTATAACGACATATTGCATGACTATGTGACGTGTAACGTTATATACTATTGCGTTATAACCTATAACGTTATACTGCATCACTATATGACGTATAACGTTATATACTATTACGGTATAACGTATAACGATATATTGCATCACTATTTGACGTATAACGTTATATACTATTACGTTATAACGGATAACGATATATTTCATCACTATGTGACGTACAACCTTGTATACTATTACGTTATAAGGTATGACGATATATGGCATCACTATATGAAGTATAACGTTATATACTATTACGTTATAAGGTATAACAATATATTGCACCACTATATGACGTATAACGTCATATAATATTACGTTATAACCTATAACGTTGTACCGCACCACTATATGACGTATAACGTTATATACTATTACGTTATAAGGTAATACGTCATATTGCATCACTATGTCACTTATAACGGTATATAGCATCCCATATGACGTATAACGTTATGAACTATTACGTTATAACGTATAGCGTTGAAGAGTATTACCTTATATCGTAAAACGATTTAAACTATTACGTTATATCGCATAACCTTATATTGCTTCACTATATCACTTATAACGTTATATTGCATCACTATATCGCTTATAGCGTTATATTGTACCACTATATCACTTATAACGTTATATTGCACCGCTATATGACGTATAACGTCATATACTATTACGTTATAACCTATAACGTTGTACTACATCACTATATGACGTATAACGTTATATACTATTTCGTTATAAGATATAACGTAATATTGCATCACTATATCACTTATAGCGTTATATTGCATCACTATATGAAGTATAACGTTATATACTAGTACGTTATAACGCATAACGTTATATTGCATCACTATATCACTTATAACGTTATATTGCACCGCTATATGACGTATAACGTCATATACTATTACGTTATAACCTATAACGTTGTACTGCATCACTATATGACGTATAACGTTATATGCTATTACGTTATAAGGTATAACGTTATATTGCATCACTATATGAAGTATAACCTTATATACTATTACGTTATAACGGATAACGATATATTTCATCACTATGTGACGTATAACGTTATATTGCATTACTATATGACGTATAACGTTATGGAGTATTACGTTTTAACGTATAACGTTATATACTATTACGTTATAACGGATAGCGATATATTTCATCACTATGTGACGTATAACGTTATATAGTATTACGTTAGAACCTATAACGTTATACTGCGTCTCTATATGACGTATAACGATATATACTATTACGATATAAGGTATAATGATATAATGCATCACAATATGAAGTATAACCATATATACTATTACGTTATAACGGATAACGATATATTTCATCACTATGTGACGTATAACGTTATATTGCATCACTATATGGCGTGTAACGTTATTGAGTATTACGTTTCAACGTATAACGTTATATAGTATTACGGTATAACGGATAACGATATATTCATCGCTATGTGACGTATAACGTTATATACTATTACGTTATAAGGTATATCGATATAATGCATTACTATATGAAATATAACCTTATATATTACTACGTTATAAGGTATAACGATATATTGCTTGACTATATGAAGTATAACCTTATATACTATTACATTATAACGTATAACGTTATGGAGTATTACCTTCTAACTTATAACGATTTATACTATTATGTTATAACGCATAACGCTATATTGCATCACTATATCACTTATAACGTTATATTGCATCACTATATGAAGTATAACCTTATATACTATTACGTTATAAGGTATAACGATATATTGCATTACTATATGGAGTATAACCTTATATACTATTACGTTATAAGGTATAACGATATATTGCACCACTTTATGACGTATAACGTCATATACTATTACGTTACAACCAATAACGTTATACTGCGTCACTATATGACGTATAACGTTACATACTATTACGCTATAAGGTATAACGTTTGTTGCAACACTATATCACTTATAACGTTATACTGCGTCACTATATGACGTATAACGTTATATACTATTACGCTATAAGGTATAACGTTTGTTGCAACACTATATCACTTATAACGTTATATTGCATCACTATATGAAGTATAACCTTATATACTATTACATTATAACGTATAACGTTATGGAGTATTACCTTATAACTTATAACGATTTATACTATTATGTTATAATTGCATAACGCTATACTGCATCACTATATCACTTATAACGTCATATTGCATCACTATATGAAGTATAACCTTATATACTATTACGTTATAAGGTATAACGTTATATTGCATCACTATATGAAGTATAACCTTATATACTATTACGCTATAAGGAATAACGTCATATTGCATCACTATATCACTTATAACGGTATATAGCATCCCTATATGACGTATAACGTTATGAACTATTACGTTATAACGTATAGCGTTGAAGAGTATTACCTTATATCGTATAACGATTTAAACTATTACGTTATATCGCATAACCTTATATTGCTTCACTATATCACTTATAACGTTATATTGCATCACTATATCGCTTATAACGTTATATTGTACCACTATATCACTTATAACGTTATATTGCACCGCTATATGACGTATAACGTCATATACTATTACGTTATATCCTATAACGTTGTACTGCACCACTATACGACGTATAACGTTATATACTATTACGTTATAAGATATAACGTAATATTGCATCACTATATCACTTATAGCGTTATATTGCATCACTATATGAAGTATAACGTTATATACTAGTACGTTATAAGGTATAACGATATATTGCATCACTATATGAACTATAACCTATTATACTATTACATTATAAGGTATAACGATATATTGCACCACTATATGACGTATAACGTCATATACTATTACGTTATAACCTATAACGTTATACTGCATCACTATATGACGTACAACGTTATATACTATTACGTTATAAGGTATAACGATACATTGCATCACTATATGAAGTACAACCTTATATACTATTACGTTATAACGCATAACGTTATATTGCATCACTATATCACTTATAACGTTATATTGCACCACTATTTGACGTATAACGTTATGGAATATTACGTTTTAACGTATAACGTTATATACTATTACGTTATAACGCATAACGTTATATTGCATCACTATATCACTTATAACGTTATATTGCATCACTATATCACTTATAACGTTATATTGCATCACTATATGACGCATAACGTCATATACTATTACATTATAACTTATAACGTCATAGAGTATTACGCTATAACGTATGACTACATATTGTATCACTATATGACGAATAACGTCATATACTTTTACGTTATAACGTATAACGGTATATTGCATTAATATATGTCGCATAACGTTATGGAGCATTACGTTACAACGTATAACGACATATTGCATGACTATGTGACGTGTAACGTTATATACTATTGCGTTATAACCTATAACGTTATACTGCATCACTATATGACGTATAACGTTATATACTATTACGGTATAACGTATAACGATATATTGCATCACTATTTGACGTATAACGTTATATACTATTACGTTATAACGGATAACGATATATTTCATCACTATGTGACGTACAACCTTGTATACTATTACGTTATAAGGTATGACGATATATGGCATCACTATATGAAGTATAACGTTATATACTATTACGTTATAAGGTATAACAATATATTGCACCACTATATGACGTATAACGTCATATAATATTACGTTATAACCTATAACGTTGTACCGCACCACTATATGACGTATAACGTTATATACTATTACGTTATAAGGTAATACGTCATATTGCATCACTATGTCACTTATAACGGTATATAGCATCCCCATATGACGTATAACGTTATGAACTATTACGTTATAACGTATAGCGTTGAAGAGTATTACCTTATATCGTAAAACGATTTAAACTATTACGTTATATCGCATAACCTTATATTGCTACACTATATCACTTATAACGTTATATTGCATCACTATATCGCTTATAGCGTTATATTGTACCACTATATCACTTATAACGTTATATTGCACCGCTATATGACGTATAACGTCATATACTATTACGTTATAACCTATAACGTTGTACTACATCACTATATGACGTATAACGTTATATACTATTTCGTTATAAGATATAACGTAATATTGCACCACTATATCACTTATAGCGTTATATTGCATCACTATATGAAGTATAACGTTATATACTAGTACGTTATAACGCATAACGTTATATTGCATCACTATATCACTTATAACGTTATATTGCACCGCTATATGACGTATAACGTCATATACTATTACGTTATAACCTATAACGTTGTACTGCATCACTATATGACGTATAACGTTATATGCTATTACGTTATAAGGTATAACGTTATATTGCATCACTATATGAAGTATAACCTTATATACTATTACGTTATAACGGATAACGATATATTTCATCACTATGTGACGTATAACGTTATATTGCATTACTATATGACGTATAACGTTATGGAGTATTACGTTTTAACGTATAACGTTATATACTATTACGTTATAACGGATAGCGATATATTTCATCACTATGTGACGTATAACGTTATATAGTATTACGTTAGAACCTATAACGTTATACTGCGTCTCTATATGACGTATAACGATATATACTATTACGATATAAGGTATAATGATATAATGCATCACAATATGAAGTATAACCATATATACTATTACGTTATAAGATATAACGATATATTGCATCACTATATGAAGTATAACCTTATATACTATTACGTTATAAGGTATAAGAATATATTGCACCACTATATGACGTATAACGTCATATAATATTACGTTATAACCTATAACGTTGTACCGCATCACTATATGACCTATAACGTTATATACTATTACGTTATAAGGATTAACGTTATATTGCATCACTATATCACTTATAACGTTATATAGCATCCCTATATGACGTATAACGTTATGAACTATTACGTTATAACGTATAGCGTTATATTGCATCACTATATCACTTATAACGTTATATTGCATCACTATATCACTTATAACGTTATATTACATTACTATATGACGTATAACGTTATGGAGTATTGTGTTACAACGTATAACGATATATTGCATCACTATGTGGCGTATAACGATATATACTATTACGTTATAACGCATAACGTTATATTGCATCACTATATCACTTATAACGTTATATTGCACCACTATATGACGTATAACGTCATATACTATTACGTTGTAACCTATAACGTTGTACTGCATCACTATATGACGTATAACGTTATATGCTATTACGTTATAAGGTATAACGTTATATTGCATTATTATGTGACGTATAACGTTCTATACTATTACGTTATAATGCATAACGTTACATTGCACCACTATATGACGTGTAACGTTATATACTATTACGTTATAAGGTATAACATTATATTGCATCACTATATAACTTATAACGTTATATAGCATCCCTATATGACGTATAACGTTATGAACTATTACGTTATAACCAATAGTGTTATAGAGTATTACCTATATCGTATAACGATTTCACTATTACTTATAACGCATAACGCTATATTGCATCACTATATGAAGTATAACCTTATATACTATTACGTTATAATGTATAACGATATATTGCTTCACTATATGAAGTATAACCTTATATACTATTACGTTATAAGGTATAACGATATATTGCACCACTATATGACGTATAACGTCATATTCTATTACGTTACAACCAATAACGTTATACTGCGTCACTATATGAAGTATAACGTTATATACTAGTACGTTATAACGCATAACGTTATATTGCATCACTATATCACTTATAACGTTATATTGCACCGCTATATGACGTATAACGTCATATACTATTACGTTATAACCTATAACGTTGTACTGCATCACTATATGACGTATAACGTTATATTGCATCACTATATCACTTATAACGTAATATTGCATTACTATATGACGTATAACGTTATGGAGTATTGCGTTACAACGTATAACGATATATTGCATCACTATTTGGCGTATAACGATATATACTATTACGTTATAACGCATAACGTTATATTACATCACTATATATAACTTATAACGTTATATTGCACCACTATATGACGTATAACGTCATATACTATTACGTTGTAACCTATAACGTTGTACTGCATCACTATATGGCGTATAACGTTATATGCTATTACGTTATAAGGTATAACGTTATATTGCATCATTATGTGACGTATAACGTTCTATACTATTACGTTATAATGCATAACGTTATATTGCATCACTATATGGCGTGTAACGTTATTGAGTATTACGTTTCAACGTATAACGTTATATAGTATTACGGTATAACGGATAACGATATATTCATCGCTATGTGACGTATAACGTTATATACTATTACGTTATAAGGTATATCGATATAATGCATTACTATATGAAATATAACCTTATATATTACTACGTTATAAGGTATAACGATATATTGCTTGACTATATGAAGTATAACCTTATATACTATTACATTATAACGTATAACGTTATGGAGTATTACCTTCTAACTTATAACGATTTATACTATTATGTTATAACGCATAACGCTATATTGCATCACTATATCACTTATAACGTTATATTGCATCACTATATGAAGTATAACCTTATATACTATTACGTTATAAGGTATAACGATATATTGCATTACTATATGGAGTATAACCTTATATACTATTACGTTATAAGGTATAACGATATATTGCACCACTTTATGACGTATAACGTCATATACTATTACGTTACAACCAATAACGTTATACTGCGTCACTATATGACGTATAACGTTACATACTATTACGCTATAAGGTATAACGTTTGTTGCAACACTATATCACTTATAACGTTATACTGCGTCACTATATGACGTATAACGTTATATACTATTACGCTATAAGGTATAACGTTTGTTGCAACACTATATCACTTATAACGTTATATTGCATCACTATATGAAGTATAACCTTATATACTATTACATTATAACGTATAACGTTATGGAGTATTACCTTATAACTTATAACGATTTATACTATTATGTTATAATGCATAACGCTATACTGCATCACTATATCACTTATAACGTCATATTGCATCACTATATGAAGTATAACCTTATATACTATTACGTTATAAGGTATAACGTTATATTGCATCACTATATGAAGTATAACCTTATATACTATTACGTTATAAGGAATAACGTCATATTGCATCACTATATCACTTATAACGGTATATAGCATCCCTATATGACGTATAACGTTATGAACTATTACGTTATAACGTATAGCGTTGAAGAGTATTACCTTATATCGTATAACGATTTAAACTATTACGTTATATCGCATAACCTTATATTGCTTCACTATATCACTTATAACGTTATATTGCATCACTATATCGCTTATAACGTTATATTGTACCACTATATCACTTATAACGTTATATTGCACCGCTATATGACGTATAACGTCATATACTATTACGTTATATCCTATAACGTTGTACTGCACCACTATACGACGTATAACGTTATATACTATTACGTTATAAGATATAACGTAATATTGCATCACTATATCACTTATAGCGTTATATTGCATCACTATATGAAGTATAACGTTATATACTAGTACGTTATAAGGTATAACGATATATTGCATCACTATATGAACTATAACCTTATATACTATTACATTATAAGGTATAACGATATATTGCACCACTATATGACGTATAACGTCATATACTATTACGTTATAACCTATAACGTTATACTGCATCACTATATGACGTACAACGTTATATACTATTACGTTATAAGGTATAACGATACATTGCATCACTATATGAAGTACAACCTTATATACTATTACGTTATAACGCATAACGTTATATTGCATCACTATATCACTTATAACGTTATATTGCACCACTATTTGACGTATAACGTTATGGAATATTACGTTTTAACGTATAACGTTATATACTATTACGTTATAACGCATAACGTTATATTGCATCACTATATCACTTATAACGTTATATTGCATCACTATATCACTTATAACGTTATATTGCATCACTATATGACGCATAACGTCATATACTATTACATTATAACTTATAACGTCATAGAGTATTACGCTATAACGTATGACTACATATTGTATCACTATATGACGAATAACGTCATATACTTTTACGTTATAACGTATAACGGTATATTGCATTAATATATGTCGCATAACGTTATGGAGCATTACGTTACAACGTATAACGACATATTGCATGACTATGTGACGTGTAACGTTATATACTATTGCGTTATAACCTATAACGTTATACTGCATCACTATATGACGTATAACGTTATATACTATTACGGTATAACGTATAACGATATATTGCATCACTATTTGACGTATAACGTTATATACTATTACGTTATAACGGATAACGATATATTTCATCACTATGTGACGTACAACCTTGTATACTATTACGTTATAAGGTATGACGATATATGGCATCACTATATGAAGTATAACGTTATATACTATTACGTTATAAGGTATAACAATATATTGCACCACTATATGACGTATAACGTCATATAATATTACGTTATAACCTATAACGTTGTACCGCACCACTATATGACGTATAACGTTATATACCATTACGTTATAAGGTAATACGTCATATTGCATCACTATGTCACTTATAACGGTATATAGCATCCCCATATGACGTATAACGTTATGAACTATTACGTTATAACGTATAGCGTTGAAGAGTATTACCTTATATCGTAAAACGATTTAAACTATTACGTTATATCGCATAACCTTATATTGCTTCACTATATCACTTATAACGTTATATTGCATCACTATATCGCTTATAGCGTTATATTGTACCACTATATCACTTATAACGTTATATTGCACCGCTATATGACGTATAACGTCATATACTATTACGTTATAACCTATAACGTTGTACTACATCACTATATGACGTATAACGTTATATACTATTTCGTTATAAGATATAACGTAATATTGCATCACTATATCACTTATAGCGTTATATTGCATCACTATATGAAGTATAACGTTATATACTAGTACGTTATAACGCATAACGTTATATTGCATCACTATATCACTTATAACGTTATATTGCACCGCTATATGACGTATAACGTCATATACTATTACGTTATAACCTATAACGTTGTACTGCATCACTATATGACGTATAACGTTATATACTATTACGTTATAAGATATAACGTTATATTGCATAACTATATCACATATAGCGTTATATTGCATCACTATATGAAGTATAACGTTATATACTGGTACGTTATAACGCATAACGTTATATTGCATCACTATATCACTTATAACGTTATATTGCATCACTATATGACGCATAACGTCATATACTATTACATTATATCTTATAACGTTATAGAGTATTACGCTATAACGTATGACTACATATTGCATCACTATATGACGAATAACGTCATATACATTTACGTTATAACGTATAACGGTATATTGCATTACTATATGACGCATAACGTTATGGAGCATTACGTTACAACGTATAACGACATATTGCATGACTATGTGACGTATAACGTTCTATACTATTGCGTTATGACCTATAACGTTATACTGCATCACTATATGACGTATAACGTTATATACTATTACGTTATAAGGTATAACGATATATTGCATCACTATATGAAGTATATCTTTATATACTATTACGTTATAACTAATAACGTTATATTGCATCACTATATCACTTATAACATTATATTGCACCGCTATATGACGTATAACGTCATATACTATTACGTTATAACCTATAACGTTGTACTGCATCACTATATGACGTATAACGTTATATACTATTACGTTATAAGATATAACGTTATATTGCATCACTATATCACTTATAGCGTTATATTGCATCACTATATGAAGTATAACGTTATATACTAGTACGTTATAACCCATAACGTTATATTGCATCACTATATCACTTATAACGTTATATTGCATCACTATATGACGCATAACGTTATATTGCATCACTATATGACGCATAACGTCATATACTATTACATTATAACTTATAACGATATAGAGTATTACGCTATAACGTATGACTACATATTGCATCACTATATGACGTATAATGTTATATACTGTTACGTTATAACGTATAACGGTATGTTGCATCACTATTTGACGTATAACGTTATATACTATTACGTTATAATGCATAACGGTATATTGCATCACTATATGAAGTATAACGTTATATACAATTACGTTATAAGGTATAACGATATATTGCATCACTATTTGACGTATAACGTTATGTACTATTACGTTATAATGCATAACGGTATATTGCATCACTATGTGAAGTATAACGTTATATACTATTACATTATAACTTATAACGATATAGAGTATTACGCTATAACGTATGACTACACATTGCATCACTATATGACGTATAACGTCATATACTATTACGTTATAACTTATAACGTTATACTGCATCACTATATGACGTATAACGTTATATACTATTACGTTATAAGGTATAACGGTATATTGCATCACTATATGAAGCATACCCTTATATACTATTACATTATAAGGTATAACGATATATTGCACCACTATATGACGTATAACGTCATATACTATTACGTTATAACCTATAACGTTATACTCCATCACTATATGACGTATAACGTTATATACTACTACGTTATAAGGTATAACGATATATTGCATCACTATATGAAGTATAACCTTATATACTATTACGTTATAACGCATAACGTTATATTGCATCACTATATCACTTATAACGTTATATTGCATCACTATTTGATGTATAACGTTATATACTATTACGTTATAAGGTATAACCTTATATTGCATCACTATATGAAGTATAACCTTATATACTATTACATTATATGGTATAACGATATATTACACCACTATATGACGTATAACGTCATATACTATTACGTTATAACCTATAACGATATATTTCATCACTATGTGACGTATAACGATATACTATAACGTTATAAGGTATAACGATATAATGCATCACTATATGAAGTATAACCTTATATACTATTACGTTATAACGTATAACGATATATTGCATCACTATTTGACGTATAACGTTATATACTATTACGTTATAATGCATAACGTTATATTGCATCACTATATGAAGTATAACGTTATATACTATTACGTTATAAGGTATAACGATATATTGCATCACTATATAAAGTATAACCTTATATACTATTACATTATATGGTATAACGATATATTGCACCACTATATGACGTATATCGTCATATACTATTACGTTATAACCTACAACGTTATACTGCATCACTATATGACGTATAACGTTATATACTATTACGTTATAAGGTATAACGATATATTGCATCACTATATGAATTATAACCTTATATACTATTACATTATATGGTATAACGATATATTGCACCACTATATGACGTATAACGTCATATACTATTACGTTATAACCTACAACGTTATACTGCGCCACTATATGACGTATAACGTCATATACTATTACGTTATAACCTATAACGTTATACTGCATCACTATATGACGTACAACGTTATATACTATTACGTTATAAGGTATAACGATACATTGCATCACTATATGAAGTACAACCTTATATACTATTACGTTATAACGCATAACGTTATATTGCATCACTATATCACTTATAACGTTATATTGCACCACTATTTGACGTATAACGTTATGGAATATTACGTTTTAACGTATAACGTTATATACTATTACGTTATAACGCATAACGTTATATTGCATCACTATATCACTTATAACGTTATATTGCATCACTATATCACTTATAACGTTATATTGCATCACTATATGACGCATAACGTCATATACTATTACATTATAACTTATAACGTCATAGAGTATTACGCTATAACGTATGACTACATATTGTATCACTATATGACGAATAACGTCATATACTTTTACGTTATAACGTATAACGGTATATTGCATTAATATATGTCGCATAACGTTATGGAGCATTACGTTACAACGTATAACGACATATTGCATGACTATGTGACGTGTAACGTTATATACTATTGCGTTATAACCTATAACGTTATACTGCATCACTATATGACGTATAACGTTATATACTATTACGGTATAACGTATAACGATATATTGCATCACTATTTGACGTATAACGTTATATACTATTACGTTATAACGGATAACGATATATTTCATCACTATGTGACGTACAACCTTGTATACTATTACGTTATAAGGTATGACGATATATGGCATCACTATATGAAGTATAACGTTATATACTATTACGTTATAAGGTATAACAATATATTGCACCACTATATGACGTATAACGTCATATAATATTACGTTATAACCTATAACGTTGTACCGCACCACTATATGACGTATAACGTTATATACTATTACGTTATAAGGTAATACGTCATATTGCATCACTATGTCACTTATAACGGTATATAGCATCCCCATATGACGTATAACGTTATGAACTATTACGTTATAACGTATAGCGTTGAAGAGTATTACCTTATATCGTAAAACGATTTAAACTATTACGTTATATCGCATAACCTTATATTGCTTCACTATATCACTTATAACGTTATATTGCATCACTATATCGCTTATAGCGTTATATTGTACCACTATATCACTTATAACGTTATATTGCACCGCTATATGACGTATAACGTCATATACTATTACGTTATAACCTATAACGTTGTACTACATCACTATATGACGTATAACGTTATATACTATTTCGTTATAAGATATAACGTAATATTGCATCACTATATCACTTATAGCGTTATATTGCATCACTATATGAAGTATAACGTTATATACTAGTACGTTATAACGCATAACGTTATATTGCATCACTATATCACTTATAACGTTATATTGCACCGCTATATGACGTATAACGTCATATACAATTACGTTATAACGTATAACGTTATATTGCATCATTGTATGACGTATAACGCTATATACTATTACGTTATAATGCATAACGATATATTGGATCACTATGTGACGTATGACGTTATATACTATTACGTTATAAGGTATAACGTTAGATTTCATCCCTATATCACTTATAACGTTATATAGCATCCCTATATGACGTATAACGTTATGAGCTATTACGTTATAACGTATAGCGTTATAGAGTATTACCTTATATCGTATAACGATTTATACTATTACGTTATAATGCATAACCTTATATTGCATCACTATATCACTTATAACGTTATATTGCATCACTATATCACATATAACGTTATATTGCATCACTATATGAATTATAACGTTATATACTAGTCCGTTATAGCGCATAACGTTATATTGCATCACTATATCACTTATAACGTTATATTGCATCATTGTATGACGCATAACGTCATATACTATTACATTATAACGTATAACGTTATAGACTATTACGCTATAACGTATGACTACATATTGCACCACTATATGACGAATAACGTCATATACTGTTACGTTATAACGTATAACGTTAGATTGCATTACTATTTGACGTATAACGTTATGGAGTATTACGTTACAACGTATAACGATATATTGCATCACTATGTGTCGTATAACGTTATATACTATTACGTTATAACGCATTACGTTATAGTGCATCACTATGGCACTTATAACGTTATATTGCACCACTATATGACGTATAATGTCATATACTATTACGTTATAACCTATAACATTGTACTGCATCACTATAAGACGTATAACGTTATATACTATTACGTTATTAGGTATAACGATATATTGCATCACTATATCACTTATAACGTTATATAGCATCACTATATGACGTATAACGATATAGACTATTACGTTATACAGCAGAACGTTATATTGCATCACTATATCACTTATAACGTTATATTGCATCATTATATGACGCATAACGTCATATTCTATTACATTATAACATATAACGTTATAGACTATTACGCTATAACGTATGACTACATATTGCATCACTATATGACGAATAACGTCCTATACTGTTACGTTATAACGTATAACGTTATATTGCATTACTATATGACGTACAACGTTATGGAGCATTACGTTACAACGTATAACGACATATTGCATTACTATGTGACGTTTAACGTTATGGAGTATTACGTTTTAACGTATAACGTTATATTGCATTACTATATGACGTATAACGTTATGGAGTATTACGTTACAACGTATAACGATATATTGCATCACTATGTGTCGTATAACGTTATATACTATTACGTTATAACGCATAACGTTATAGTGCATCACTATGGCACTTATAACGTTATATTGCACCACTATATGACGTATAATGTCATATACTATTACGTTATATCCTATAACCTTGTACTGCATCACTATATGACGTATAACGTTATATACTATTACGTTATAAGGTATAACGTTATATTGCATCACTATACCACTTATAACGTTATATAGCATCCCTATATGACGTATAACGTTATGAACTATTACGTTATAACGTATAGTGTTATAGAGTATTACCTTATATCGTATAACGATTTATACTATTACGTTATAACGCATAACGTTATATTGCATCACTATGTCACATTTAACGTTATATTGCATCAATATATCACTTATAACGTTATATTGCATCACTATATGATGTATAGCGTTTATACTATTACGTTATAACTAATAACGTTATATTGCATCATTATATGACGTATAACGTTATGGAGTATTACGTTTTAACGTATAACGTTTTATTGCATTACTATATGACGTATAACGTTATGGAGTATTACGTTAGAACGTATAACGAAATATTGCATCACTATGTGTCGTATAACGTTATATACTATTACGTTATAACGCACAACGTTATATTGCATCACTATATAACGTATAACGTTATGAAGTATTACGTTGTAACGTATAACGATTTATACTATTACGTTATTACCTATAACGTTATCTGCATCACTATATGACGTATTGTTACGTTTCGCTATCCAAATTTTGAAATTTTAAACAATGTAGTAGTCGCTGCCACCAGAAACAGTCTAAGGACTGTTTCAATTAGATATTTCTTGTTAGATTATGTAGCGTTGATCGGAGTTTAGGCCACTGGTCAACAATCTCCACGTTTCGGCTAACCTGCTATGCGCAGGAATACTAGCACGGGAGAGGATTGTTTGGAATAAACAATTATATTATAAATAATTATTACAGGCGGAATTAATGACGAATTATACTAATCATTGATATTATTTATTATTTTAATTATTAATTATTAATAATAATTAAAGTTGACTCACCTGACGTTGGTCTCCGCTGATGAACGGTCAGGCCGCTGGGGTGATTCCGGTTTTACAAAGATCGACACTTCTATAATTTTTCGTTTTAATCTTTATTTAATTTGAACAGTGTAAACAACAGTGTGTCCGGACGTGTTTAACAATTCGAAATTCTAACACAAAAACTTGAGCCAACTATTGTTTTAATTCTAACTGACTAATAACAATTATTTTATAATTCGAACTGACTAATAACATTTATATCTCGTAATTCTTAAACTCGAACTGGAACGAACAATTATTCTCTAATCCTAACTTAAATTCTAATTAAATCAACTGAACGAACTGATATCAGACTCACTCAAATTCAATTGAACGACTAACAATTACTCTCCTTATTTTCGCTAAATTCTCCTGAACCAACTAATCACAATTGCTCTATCCTATTTCTTTATTCTAACTGAATTACTCTTCTTTAATTTCGTTAAATTCTCCCGAACGCTAACAATTTCTCTGACTATATTCTAACTGAACCAACTAATGGCAGTTACACTCTTTTCACAATCACTCTGATTGTTCTAACTGAACCACTAACAATTAATCGCTAACGCTAACGCTAACAATTAATCTGATTCTTCTTTATTTTTCGCTAAATTCTCCCGAACGCTAACAATTACTCTCTTCTATTCCTTTATTCAACTGACCCGCTAACAATTACTCTCTTTTATTCTAACTGGTAACGATTACTCCGTTTTATTCTAACTGGTAACGATTACTCCCTTTTATTCTAACTCGTAACGATTACTCCCTTTTATTCTAACTGGTAACGATTACTCCCTTTTATTCTAACTGGTAACGATTACTCCCTTTTATTCTAACTGGTAACGATTACTCCGATTTGAATTGTGTCGCTACGCTTTTTATAATGACATCCCCAATGGGATGACAGTCACGTGACAGTTCGTTCCGGTGGGAATCGCAATGCTGCAGGTTTTTAGAGTTTCCAAGAGAGAACGTGGAGTTTGATGATTACAGGTTATGTTGAGTCATGGACACAAAAGCGTCCGCACCTGTGCGAACTGTGTGAGTGTGTTTTTAGTATTCTGTCTCGTTTCGCATGTTGTTTGTTTCCTTAAACTTGTGAATTTGTTTTAGCGCAAGAGGAAGAAGATATGTGAATGGTACGAGGTGACGTGATCGACGTGCGTGTGTGAATATGTGCGAGGGATGATGCTGAAGTGGCGGTTTTCCATCCAAATAGGCACAGTGGCACCTTCGTTGGCGTCGTGTCCTGATGATCTTTTGACAATTTGGTTTTATTTGACAATATGAGATATATTTTGCTCCTTGTAGATTTATATGTCCATATTTGCTATATATTAAATCGTGTATATTTTATATTACTTTCTTGTTATTAGGTTATTAGTTGTGTAACTCCAGTTTCTGATCTATGGAAAGTGGTGAAACGTCTTCACGAAATACAATTTCATTCGTTTTCCTCCCTTGCATTGGCACGCTGTGAGTGGTGTCGACTTCCAGATGAGGTTTGTGCATCTTGATTATTATGCATTTAATGATAGATACTTTGTCAGAGGTTCCCATGCGGATTGTCTCGGTGTGTATCTTGTTATGATTTCTTTTATTTAGTTCATCCTGCTTCTTTCGTGTTTTATTCACTGCATATGATATTTCAGTGCAAGAAGAAGAAGAATTGTAAAGAATCCGTAAGTGGCCCTAGAAGACGCAGTCATCGTGTGAGGTGTTGTCGGCAGGAACGAAGAGTCGAAGTTGTTGAAGAAGTCGTGTGACATTTGTATTGTTTCCGGTTATATACAACGCTATTTCACATATCTATGTATATATATATATATATATTATTATATTATTATATATTATTATACTAAATCTTCAGTTGGTTTAGTTGAATGTTCAGTAATGTAATTTTTACAAGGTGGTTTTGTATATTAGATGAGTAATTGTTCGATATAATAACATGGGTATATATATATATATACATTTCACAATGTAATTTTCCATTATGTAAAATATATATATGCATATGTATATGTGCGCGTATTGTTATTCTCATTGTTTCTCGGATCGTTAATTGGTTGAATATTCCATAATGTGGATTTCGTATATAATTCTCTAGGTTCGTAGAAATGTAAATCTATATATTTATTTCTTTGCGTTTTAATGGTTTAATAACGTATACATATATATATATATATTATGAATTTTTCCCAAAGATACGCGTACGCATGTGTATATCTATATATGTGTGTGTCGCAGAGTAATCTTGTATACAATTTTCACTTTTATTAGAATGCTGGTGTAGTGAAGTATATTTTATTTCTTTTATATTTTATTAGATTACCAATTATTCAGATTCACGAAGTAGGTCACACACACAGATATGCATACACGTGTGTGTATATACATGTGTTTTCGCAGAGAAATCTCATACATTTGAATCGCGGCTTGTTTTATTTATTGGTTCATTTAATTATTTCATTTTATTTGTATTTTATATGTCATTGCTGATTGGTTGTAGTGTTTCTTCTTATTGATTCATTTATTTCATTTTGATTGTCTGTCGTATAATTCTTTTTATTTTGATTGGTTAGTTATTAGTTAATTTATTATTATTGGTCGTGTTTAATTATTCATAAGTTATTGGTTCGTGGCGTCACGTGCGGAACGCGGGACGTGACACCCCCGCCCTTGGTGTTCAAATTTCCGAAGAAAATTTGACTGATCGTAGCAGATGTAGTTGCGATTGGTTGTTGGTCCATCCTAACGGGCAACAGCGCGAACTACAATTCCTTACTTCAAAAGATTTCTTTGGGGTTATTGTGTCGTGTTAAGATTGACATTTATGCATTGCAGACAAAATATCGCGGGTTGGAGTTTTGTTATTTGTATTTCACACAATCTACAACGCGCTCTTTGAATTTGTGTGCATAAAAACGTGTTGGAGGGTCTTCGTATGGGTCGCGATAGCCTAAGTCTAGATTATCGTACCCGTCTTTTTATTATTTTTTTATTAGAAATATAATTTATTTGTAAAGTATTAAAGTTACTACATACATGCGTTGATTGGTGGTGGATGTCCCTAATATGTGGTGACTTTTGCCAATATCGAATTAATTATCTATCTGTTAATTATTTTTAACTTTATTTTAGTAGGTGACGTGTAATTCAAATAAAATTAATATTATTTATGTATATGTGTTTCATTGCGCGTGCGTAAGGACTATTCCCTATTCGTGACAATCTAAGATGGCCGTTCATGAATGTCTCTAGTATATGGTGAATTTTATTCATGCGGTTTTGTTATTTATTTGTTAATTATTTGTGACTTTATTTTAGCAGTTGACGTATAATTGAAGTGGGAATAATATTATTCTGTATTTATTTTAGTATGTATAATTATTGCATGTAGTTCATTGCGCATGCGTGAGAACTGCTTCACGCTCGCGACGGATTTCCAAAATGGATGTTTGTGTACGTCTTAAATAAGAGTGTGGTGTT
The DNA here is from genome assembly GCF_024516045.1 of Bombus affinis. NCBI lineage: Eukaryota > Metazoa > Arthropoda > Insecta > Hymenoptera > Apidae > Bombus > Bombus affinis. Next base: position 299,668 of record NW_026108871.1, on the reverse strand, counting down.
TTGTAAATTTGTTTGATATTGTAATAATTGTTTTGTTACTTAGTTTCAACTCCGTTCTAGTGAAGTGTCAACGTCTAGTTTTGTGTTCGTCGTAATGTGTATGTTTAATTTAACATTGTTTTGTATTTGTTGTAATATGTGTATATATACTGTGTGTTATTTTAATGTAATAGCGTGTGGATTATATCGTTGTCGAAAATATTAATTACTAATAGAATCGTTTCACTGTTTAATTATAAGGTAGTTTATATTTATGTAGCTTTTGTTTAATTGGTTTAATCTAATGCGTGCATAGTGTCACCAGTCACCACTGTGTAGTATAACCTTATTTCTTTATACGTAATTTAATATAGTAATGCTGTAATAGCTTAACACAATATGATAATTCCTAATTTTAATCATGTATGATTATTAATGCTCGGCTAATCTATCTTGATTAATTTCTAGCCTATTTCTATTTTATTAGCTATTTCTATATCTTCCCTATTAATCTGTCGTTACTTAGTAATTATGTGATTTATTATTAGTGATTTATTATTATTTCATATTTGTATAGTATAATTTTTTGAGCTAATCTATGTATTATTGGTTAAAACTTGTTTATTGAATTATTACCGTTTGTAGTTTCTCAAATCCTATTCCTTCGATGCTGCGTTACCGTGTGTAAGGCATCATCCGGTTTTCATTATATTCAAAATACTTACTACAGATACCTTTATTCATCCTATATTTGTGAGTATAAACATATCATTTAGTTAATTAATTCAATATGCACGTAGTGCATTGTGTGAGCGACCGCTATTATGTATTACAAATCTGTTTCTATATGTGAGGTATAATAATAATCATGTAATGTAAGTCGAGACTAATTCATGTATTATAGATTAGAACTTGTACACTATATTATTACTGTTCATAGTTACTTCGTCTTTATTCTCCAAGTCTACACGCTACGTCGCTCACGCAAGACACCTACCCGACGTAATTGGCAATCTTGTTGTAAGTTTTAATAGTATTATTTCTTTTCATATATGTCAAGGCAATTGAGGCCAGTTCTTGCATTCGTTTCAGCTGGCAGTCGTATTCTATGTTCTACGGAGTGGATCCATAATTTATCTCTGCGGAATTCCTGCATGTACACTTCCTTCTACAATGATTAATTGTGGACTAGGTACTTTTTACTTTCACTGCCTTTAATTATGTTATTGAATTAACATGTTTTATAGAACGCAAATAGTAATCTTTCTTTTGTTTTTAGGTTTCCACTATCTGCACTATTCGACAAGCAGTGTCGCACTTACTTTGGTTTAACCACGATATTGTTATAATCGTTTAGTACTGTTATATTTTGTATTAAGGTAATTGAGGTTAATTCTTCCATTTGTTTCAGATGGCTGTCATACGTTATGTTTTACGAATATGGGCTTATGGCCTGTCTTTGCATATACACTTCCTTTTACAATAGTTAATTGTTCACAAGGTACTTTTCACTTTCGCCGTTTTAATCACTTTATTGAATTAATACATTTTATATTTGAGTAATGTTTAGAAAGTACATAGTAATTTCCTTTTCTTTTTAGGTTTCCATTGTCCGCATTATTCGACGAGCAGCACTACACTACATACTACTGTACTGTGTTACCTTCTGAAAACGTTTCGTTTATTGTTTATTTCGGTTATGCGCTAATTTTAACTTATTTAAGTGCACTGTTCGTGGAATTCTTTTCACTTCAATCATGACGTTTTGGTTTTCTAAAATTTCCAACACTTTATGCGGTCCCGAATATTGGTCGGAAAATTTTCCTCTTCTGGGTTCCTTTAATAGATATACTAGATCTCCTATTTTGAAATTTTGCGGGTTGATTTGTCTGCCATAGTATTCTTTTGACTTTAATCTGGATTTTATCAGATTTTCTCTTGCCATTTGATAAACGGTGACGATTTTATCGAACAGGTCTCTGAGATACTCTGCATATGTTGGTTCCATATTCTCCTCGGTTATCATCTCGCCAGTAGGTTCTCTGGCTAAGTGCCCAAAGACTAGTTCGTGTGGGGAGAATTTTGTTCCTTCGTGTACGGAGGTATTGTAGGAGAACATGGCTAATTCCACCCATTCGTCCCAGTTTCTGGAATTTTCGATGTACAGGTTGAGGTATTCAGTTAATACGTGGTGAGATCTTTCGATGGAGCCGTTGCTTTGTGGATGGTATGCTGACGTGGTATACCTTTTTATGCGAAATCTTTTTGCTACTTTTTTCATCAGCGAGGATGTAAAATTTGCTCCCCGATCAGTAAGGATAGCCCTCGGTGAACCGAATCGGCAAATGAATTGTTTTACGAAAACGTCAGCTATCTCGGCCGAAGAGATTCCTGCCATCGGGATCCCGATTGAATATTTTGTCAGTAAGTCTTGGATGGTTAATATGTATTTATTTCCCTTTTGTGTCTGTGGTAATGGACCGACGATATCCATACTAATTTTATCGAACGCTTTACCTGGTGTGTCTGTGAGCACCATGGGTTGCCTTGTTTTTATTCTGGTTAACTTTTTCAATTGGCATTCTTTGCATGTTCTCACGTATTCCTGGATTTCTTTCTTCATGGTTTTCCAATAGTAGTATTGTCGTACTCTTTGGTAAGTTTTTGTTACTCCCTTATGTCCTGCTACAGGTGATTCGTGCTTTTCTCGTATTATGTTGCTTCGCGCTTCCACCGGTGGGATAATTATTTCCCCGGTACAGATGGTAATAGCTATGGTTTCTCCCATGAATACTTCTTTCAGTTTCCTGATTGTATATCGCCAAGGTATTTCTTCCAGGTTTGTTTTGCTGATGCTAAAGGACGTTAATTGGTTGTCTTTTACCACATCCAGTAAAGATTTCAATGAGTTCGATATATTTTCTGGCGTTATTGGAGAGTTTCGATCTTCCTTTACGGGTAGGGACACGATGTATTTTCCGGAATCTTGATTCAATATTACTCTTCCCAACATTAAATCTCTATAATACGGCAGTTTTCCTGCTTCCTTCATTTCTAAGGCCCCTTTATCTATCGGAGTGCCATGTATATCGACGAATATTATTCTATGGTCGTTTACTCTCGTAATCGAGTCTCGCGTTTCCAAGATTCTTAGCTCTGAAAGTACCGCAGGCATTGCGTCCTTTCCTTGTTGCTGAATTGGTTCGGAAATTGTTATAGGGGGTTCTTCTTCATTCGTTTTATCGATGTCGGTTATCTCTTGAGTGATTGTTTCCTCGTCTGTGTTTACGTCGATTTCGGCTAATGCGTGGTCAAAATGTTTTGTGGGTGTTTCTTCTATGGTGACGTGTTTTCGAATGGAAATTTTTTCTTGTTTTCCTGGTCTATTGTGTTGCGATAGTTCGCGTGGTTTAACTTCAAACGTGGGGGAGTCTTCGGTTAGTGTGTCTAGTTCAAATCTCTTGGGTGCGGGATATCGACTCGGTGAATCTTCCTCTCTTTTCCTGATTGGCAAACAAACCTCAGGGGGGTTTCTAGATAAGGCGTCTGCATTCGCGTTTGCCTTACCTTCTTTGTGTATAATGTCGAATTCGAAATCCGCCAATTTTAGTTTCCACTTCCAAATTCTTGAAGTAGGATCTTTGATAAAATGCATCCACACCAGAGGTTTATGATCGGTTATAATGGTGAATTTTCTCCCGTACAAATACGGTCGGAAGTGCATTGCGCAGTAAACGATCGCTAGGCATTCCTTTTCTATCGTGGAATAATTTTGTTCGGCGGGGTTCAATAATCTTGAGGCGTATGCGATCGGTAGGTCTTTTCCGATAGGTCCTTGGCTTAGTACGCCGCCCACGGCATATCCAGATGCGTCTGTCGTGAGATTGAATGGTTGAGAGAAGTCCGGGTACTGCAAAATGGGTTCTGTTATAAGGGCTGTTTTCAAGGTGTTGAATGCATCTTCTTGGTTTTCCGTCCACTTGAACGCAACGTCCTTTTTTAGTAATTGCGTCAATGGTTTCGCAACCTTGGAGAAATTGGGTATGAACCTTCGGTAATATCCAGCTAATCCCAAAAATTGTTTAACATTTTTTGATTTCCTTGGCCGTGGAAAATTTGAAACTGCCTCGATTTTCTTTGGGTCAGGTTTAACTCCATTCTCACTGATTACATGTCCCAAATATTTTACTTCGTGCCGTAAGAATTCGCACTTGTCCGGTTGCAGTTGCAATTTAGCTCTCCGTAATCTGTCCATAAGTCGATTAAATTTAATCTCATGTTCGTGAATGGATGTGGAATAAATTATTATATCATCCAGATAAACGAACAGCTCTATTCCTTGCAACCCTGACAGTATCGAATTCATCAACCGCTGGAACATTGCTGGTGCATTTTTCAGTCCGAAAGGCATTCGTTTGAACTGAAAATGACCATATGGCGTCGAGAATGCAGTTTTGCGGGCATCTTTCGATGACATACGGATTTGGTGGAACCCAGATGCTAGATCGAACGTGGAAAAGTATTTCGCACTTCCCAATTGGTCCAATATTTCAGTGATATTGGGTAGTGGATAGGCATCGCCTATTGTTTTGTCATTTAATTTCCTGTAATCAATAACCATTCTCCATCGTTTATTACCTTGAGAGTCCGGTTTCTTCGGCACAATCCATAATGGGGAGTTATACGGAGATGTCGATGATTCCACAACGTCCGTTTCTAGTAGTTCTTGAATCTGGCGGTTTATTTCTTCCCGATGTACGGGAGGATACCGGTATTGTTTAACATTGATCGGTATCTCATCTGTGGTAGCAATTTCGTGTTGTAAAACGTCTGTTCCTTCTAGTGTCTCCCCTGGGAGATGAAATCTATCTTGATTCTTCCGTATTAGCGCTTCGACGTTCCTCTTTTCTTCTTCATTTAAATGCTCTAGTCGCAATAATTCCATTATTTTGTCGAACCTATTTCCCTCAGATGCTGAAACGGCGTTGCATGTAGTATGAGAGGGCGGAGTAGGAGTTGCAAATTTTTTTATTACTATTGTGGGTACGGTAAATTCGTAATCCCTCGAGGTGGTATTAATTATTCTTAAATAACCACGTCCCTTATGGTTTTTCACGACCGCATTTCCGAAATAGACTCCCTCAATCGGTTCGATTTTGGGGATGAATCCCTCAATTTCCTCCGGATTTGCGATATTTATTGTACAGGGTACCGAACTTCGTTTCGGCACAATTATCTTTTCTTTTGTATCAAACGGGATGTAGATATCCCCCCATTTGATATGTTTTTGCCCGTAATCCAAACGGGCTCTGTATTTTGCAAAAAATTCGGAACCTAAGATTCCGTCTTGATTGATCAGCAGGGAATCATCAATTACATGGAAAGTAACGGGGTGGCCCGCAACCTGTATTATTGTCTGCCCTAGGGTGACCAGGCTCGTTGCCGTAATTCCTCGAACTTCAATTATCTCTTGCTCGTTGATGATCGCTGACTCGGGTAAGGCAGGTTTCTTGATAATGTTAATTTCTGATCCGGAGTCTAGCAGTAGGTTCGCCTTCGTTTTCAAATCCGGGGAGACTATTCTCGCGGTAGGAGTATTTGAGGTTTCTTTTATTTCTATTGAAACCATCCGGAAAGGTCGACGTCCGAATCTGAGTCCAACACCCGGTGATACTTGTTTGCTTTCTTGTAACCCTCTTTCTTCGTTGATTGTTGGTTCTCCAGATTTCTTAACTGTTCTTGAGCACGACTGGATGATGGTTTTACCGGAATGTTCGTCGGTTTTACGGGAGTCGTTTGTCGCGTTCGGTTGACTACCGTGAGATCCGGTCTTCTCGTCGTAGCTTGTTCTCTTGAGCGGTTTATGGCGTTGCTCCTTCGAGGTTCGCTCCCTCCCCTCGAAGGATTCGTCTCGTTTCCCGACTGCCCTGACGCGTAAGGCACAATTATTCCAGCGTCCACCCTTGCTTTGAATTTGTAGCAGTCTCTTACTAGATGCCCAGGCTTCTTACAGTAGTTACACATTATAAAATTTTGTCTAGGGACGTTCGGACGATTTTGCGCCGGCGGCGCGAATCTTCGATCCTGGCGGTTATTTCCGTTGATATCGCGATTGTTGTTGTCGTTGCTAGGGCGAGAGGCGTTCCAGTTAAGACTGTTTGGGTTTCCTAGTCGTTGACATCGCGATCTGATATTTATTTGTTTCAGTTCTCGCGTAGCTCTCACGGCTTGGCAAAACGCGTCGTCTAGGGATTGATATCCGGCTAATTTTACCCGCATAAATACCTCGTTTGGGAGTCCTTTAACGAAGGCTTCTGTCGTGTCCCAATCTATAGTGTCTTGGACATCCGCGGACACGGTATCAAATCCGCATCTTTCCTCGTCCATTATTGCTAGCCTGAGATTTTTGACGCGATCTATGTAATCTAAGATCTCTTCCCCCGGTCGTTGAAACACCGTCGCTAGTTCACCTCTGTATTCGTTAATTGTTTTTCCCGGACCGAACATATTTTTTAATCTATTTCCGAAATCGTTCAGGGTTAATACTACACCGTCCTCTACGGCGAGAAACGCGTGTCCGCGTAGTTTGTTCATCAATAATTTTACTAGGTAGGGTTCTTGACTTCTTGGCACCATACTTCGAGCTCGTTCGCATGCCCTTAAAAATTGAAATACCGGTGGTCGATGGCCGTCGAACACTGGCACTGACTCGATCGCGTCTTTTAGTTTAATTGATTGAAAATTATCATTAATGGGTCTTATTCCTCGCGGAATTAACGGCGTCGATGTGGGAATTTCGGTATCTCTCGATTCCCTACTTGCACGCAGGTCTTCTTCCACTCTGCTTAGACTTGCATTAATGTCGATTAGTACGCGAAAATTCTCGTCCCACGCTTTCAATTTTTCCGACAACAACGTAATCGTGTCCTCGCTTAGTGAGTCTCGTGCGACCGCCATGTTTTTTTTTTCTTTCTTTTTGTATATGTTTATGTATATGTTTCAGTTAATAAATTGAAAAAACTTTAAACCTATCAGCGTATGTTATTGTTTATACCAACTGTAATCCTCCGTGGAGTGTATCCCACCGCTGCCACCAAAATTTTTATCTATATATATATATATTGTTACGTTTCGCTATCCAAATTTTGAAATTTTAAACAATGTAGTAGTCGCTGCCACCAGAAACAGTCTAAGGACTGTTTCAATTAGATATTTCTTGTTAGATTATGTAGCGTTGATCGGAGTTTAGGCCACTGGTCAACAATCTCCACGTTTCGGCTAACCTGCTATGCGCAGGAATACTAGCACGGGAGAGGATTGTTTGGAATAAACAATTATATTATAAATAATTATTACAGGCGGAATTAATGACGAATTATACTAATCATTGATATTATTTATTATTTTAATTATTAATTATTAATAATAATTAAAGTTGACTCACCTGACGTTGGTCTCCGCTGATGAACGGTCAGGCCGCTGGGGTGATTCCGGTTTTACAAAGATCGACACTTCTATAATTTTTCGTTTTAATCTTTATTTAATTTGAACAGTGTAAACAACAGTGTGTCCGGACGTGTTTAACAATTCGAAATTCTAACACAAAAACTTGAGCCAACTATTGTTTTAATTCTAACTGACTAATAACAATTATTTTATAATTCGAACTGACTAATAACATTTATATCTCGTAATTCTTAAACTCGAACTGGAACGAACAATTATTCTCTAATCCTAACTTAAATTCTAATTAAATCAACTGAACGAACTGATATCAGACTCACTCAAATTCAATTGAACGACTAACAATTACTCTCCTTATTTTCGCTAAATTCTCCTGAACCAACTAATCACAATTGCTCTATCCTATTTCTTTATTCTAACTGAATTACTCTTCTTTAATTTCGTTAAATTCTCCCGAACGCTAACAATTTCTCTGACTATATTCTAACTGAACCAACTAATGGCAGTTACACTCTTTTCACAATCACTCTGATTGTTCTAACTGAACCACTAACAATTAATCGCTAACGCTAACGCTAACAATTAATCTGATTCTTCTTTATTTTTCGCTAAATTCTCCCGAACGCTAACAATTACTCTCTTCTATTCCTTTATTCAACTGACCCGCTAACAATTACTCTCTTTTATTCTAACTGGTAACGATTACTCCGTTTTATTCTAACTGGTAACGATTACTCCCTTTTATTCTAACTCGTAACGATTACTCCCTTTTATTCTAACTGGTAACGATTACTCCCTTTTATTCTAACTGGTAACGATTACTCCCTTTTATTCTAACTGGTAACGATTACTCCGATTTGAATTGTGTCGCTACGCTTTTTATAATGACATCCCCAATGGGATGACAGTCACGTGACAGTTCGTTCCGGTGGGAATCGCAATGCTGCAGGTTTTTAGAGTTTCCAAGAGAGAACGTGGAGTTTGATGATTACAGGTTATGTTGAGTCATGGACACAAAAGCGTCCGCACCTGTGCGAACTGTGTGAGTGTGTTTTTAGTATTCTGTCTCGTTTCGCATGTTGTTTGTTTCCTTAAACTTGTGAATTTGTTTTAGCGCAAGAGGAAGAAGATATGTGAATGGTACGAGGTGACGTGATCGACGTGCGTGTGTGAATATGTGCGAGGGATGATGCTGAAGTGGCGGTTTTCCATCCAAATAGGCACAGTGGCACCTTCGTTGGCGTCGTGTCCTGATGATCTTTTGACAATTTGGTTTTATTTGACAATATGAGATATATTTTGCTCCTTGTAGATTTATATGTCCATATTTGCTATATATTAAATCGTGTATATTTTATATTACTTTCTTGTTATTAGGTTATTAGTTGTGTAACTCCAGTTTCTGATCTATGGAAAGTGGTGAAACGTCTTCACGAAATACAATTTCATTCGTTTTCCTCCCTTGCATTGGCACGCTGTGAGTGGTGTCGACTTCCAGATGAGGTTTGTGCATCTTGATTATTATGCATTTAATGATAGATACTTTGTCAGAGGTTCCCATGCGGATTGTCTCGGTGTGTATCTTGTTATGATTTCTTTTATTTAGTTCATCCTGCTTCTTTCGTGTTTTATTCACTGCATATGATATTTCAGTGCAAGAAGAAGAAGAATTGTAAAGAATCCGTAAGTGGCCCTAGAAGACGCAGTCATCGTGTGAGGTGTTGTCGGCAGGAACGAAGAGTCGAAGTTGTTGAAGAAGTCGTGTGACATTTGTATTGTTTCCGGTTATATACAACGCTATTTCACATATCTATGTATATATATATATATATTATTATATTATTATATATTATTATACTAAATCTTCAGTTGGTTTAGTTGAATGTTCAGTAATGTAATTTTTACAAGGTGGTTTTGTATATTAGATGAGTAATTGTTCGATATAATAACATGGGTATATATATATATATACATTTCACAATGTAATTTTCCATTATGTAAAATATATATATGCATATGTATATGTGCGCGTATTGTTATTCTCATTGTTTCTCGGATCGTTAATTGGTTGAATATTCCATAATGTGGATTTCGTATATAATTCTCTAGGTTCGTAGAAATGTAAATCTATATATTTATTTCTTTGCGTTTTAATGGTTTAATAACGTATACATATATATATATATATTATGAATTTTTCCCAAAGATACGCGTACGCATGTGTATATCTATATATGTGTGTGTCGCAGAGTAATCTTGTATACAATTTTCACTTTTATTAGAATGCTGGTGTAGTGAAGTATATTTTATTTCTTTTATATTTTATTAGATTACCAATTATTCAGATTCACGAAGTAGGTCACACACACAGATATGCATACACGTGTGTGTATATACATGTGTTTTCGCAGAGAAATCTCATACATTTGAATCGCGGCTTGTTTTATTTATTGGTTCATTTAATTATTTCATTTTATTTGTATTTTATATGTCATTGCTGATTGGTTGTAGTGTTTCTTCTTATTGATTCATTTATTTCATTTTGATTGTCTGTCGTATAATTCTTTTTATTTTGATTGGTTAGTTATTAGTTAATTTATTATTATTGGTCGTGTTTAATTATTCATAAGTTATTGGTTCGTGGCGTCACGTGCGGAACGCGGGACGTGACACCCCCGCCCTTGGTGTTCAAATTTCCGAAGAAAATTTGACTGATCGTAGCAGATGTAGTTGCGATTGGTTGTTGGTCCATCCTAACGGGCAACAGCGCGAACTACAATTCCTTACTTCAAAAGATTTCTTTGGGGTTATTGTGTCGTGTTAAGATTGACATTTATGCATTGCAGACAAAATATCGCGGGTTGGAGTTTTGTTATTTGTATTTCACACAATCTACAACGCGCTCTTTGAATTTGTGTGCATAAAAACGTGTTGGAGGGTCTTCGTATGGGTCGCGATAGCCTAAGTCTAGATTATCGTACCCGTCTTTTTATTATTTTTTTATTAGAAATATAATTTATTTGTAAAGTATTAAAGTTACTACATACATGCGTTGATTGGTGGTGGATGTCCCTAATATGTGGTGACTTTTGCCAATATCGAATTAATTATCTATCTGTTAATTATTTTTAACTTTATTTTAGTAGGTGACGTGTAATTCAAATAAAATTAATATTATTTATGTATATGTGTTTCATTGCGCGTGCGTAAGGACTATTCCCTATTCGTGACAATCTAAGATGGCCGTTCATGAATGTCTCTAGTATATGGTGAATTTTATTCATGCGGTTTTGTTATTTATTTGTTAATTATTTGTGACTTTATTTTAGCAGTTGACGTATAATTGAAGTGGGAATAATATTATTCTGTATTTATTTTAGTATGTATAATTATTGCATGTAGTTCATTGCGCATGCGTGAGAACTGCTTCACGCTCGCGACGGATTTCCAAAATGGATGTTTGTGTACGTCTTAAATAAGAGTGTGGTGTTTTGTAAATTTGTTTGATATTGTAATAATTGTTTTGTTACTTAGTTTCAACTCCGTTCTAGTGAAGTGTCAACGTCTAGTTTTGTGTTCGTCGTAATGTGTATGTTTAATTTAACATTGTTTTGTATTTGTTGTAATATGTGTATATATACTGTGTGTTATTTTAATGTAATAGCGTGTGGATTATATCGTTGTCGAAAATATTAATTACTAATAGAATCGTTTCACTGTTTAATTATAAGGTAGTTTATATTTATGTAGCTTTTGTTTAATTGGTTTAATCTAATGCGTGCATAGTGTCACCAGTCACCACTGTGTAGTATAACCTTATTTCTTTATACGTAATTTAATATAGTAATGCTGTAATAGCTTAACACAATATGATAATTCCTAATTTTAATCATGTATGATTATTAATGCTCGGCTAATCTATCTTGATTAATTTCTAGCCTATTTCTATTTTATTAGCTATTTCTATATCTTCCCTATTAATCTGTCGTTACTTAGTAATTATGTGATTTATTATTAGTGATTTATTATTATTTCATATTTGTATAGTATAATTTTTTGAGCTAATCTATGTATTATTGGTTAAAACTTGTTTATTGAATTATTACCGTTTGTAGTTTCTCAAATCCTATTCCTTCGATGCTGCGTTACCGTGTGTAAGGCATCATCCGGTTTTCATTATATTCAAAATACTTACTACAGATACCTTTATTCATCCTATATTTGTGAGTATAAACATATCATTTAGTTAATTAATTCAATATGCACGTAGTGCATTGTGTGAGCGACCGCTATTATGTATTACAAATCTGTTTCTATATGTGAGGTATAATAATAATCATGTAATGTAAGTCGAGACTAATTCATGTATTATAGATTAGAACTTGTACACTATATTATTACTGTTCATAGTTACTTCGTCTTTATTCTCCAAGTCTACACGCTACGTCGCTCACGCAAGACACCTACCCGACGTAATTGGCAATCTTGTTGTAAGTTTTAATAGTATTATTTCTTTTCATATATGTCAAGGCAATTGAGGCCAGTTCTTGCATTCGTTTCAGCTGGCAGTCGTATTCTATGTTCTACGGAGTGGATCCATAATTTATCTCTGCGGAATTCCTGCATGTACACTTCCTTCTACAATGATTAATTGTGGACTAGGTACTTTTTACTTTCACTGCCTTTAATTATGTTATTGAATTAACATGTTTTATAGAACGCAAATAGTAATCTTTCTTTTGTTTTTAGGTTTCCACTATCTGCACTATTCGACAAGCAGTGTCGCACTTACTTTGGTTTAACCACGATATTGTTATAATCGTTTAGTACTGTTATATTTTGTATTAAGGTAATTGAGGTTAATTCTTCCATTTGTTTCAGATGGCTGTCATACGTTATGTTTTACGAATATGGGCTTATGGCCTGTCTTTGCATATACACTTCCTTTTACAATAGTTAATTGTTCACAAGGTACTTTTCACTTTCGCCGTTTTAATCACTTTATTGAATTAATACATTTTATATTTGAGTAATGTTTAGAAAGTACATAGTAATTTCCTTTTCTTTTTAGGTTTCCATTGTCCGCATTATTCGACGAGCAGCACTACACTACATACTACTGTACTGTGTTACCTTCTGAAAACGTTTCGTTTATTGTTTATTTCGGTTATGCGCTAATTTTAACTTATTTAAGTGCACTGTTCGTGGAATTCTTTTCACTTCAATCATGACGTTTTGGTTTTCTAAAATTTCCAACACTTTATGCGGTCCCGAATATTGGTCGGAAAATTTTCCTCTTCTGGGTTCCTTTAATAGATATACTAGATCTCCTATTTTGAAATTTTGCGGGTTGATTTGTCTGCCATAGTATTCTTTTGACTTTAATCTGGATTTTATCAGATTTTCTCTTGCCATTTGATAAACGGTGACGATTTTATCGAACAGGTCTCTGAGATACTCTGCATATGTTGGTTCCATATTCTCCTCGGTTATCATCTCGCCAGTAGGTTCTCTGGCTAAGTGCCCAAAGACTAGTTCGTGTGGGGAGAATTTTGTTCCTTCGTGTACGGAGGTATTGTAGGAGAACATGGCTAATTCCACCCATTCGTCCCAGTTTCTGGAATTTTCGATGTACAGGTTGAGGTATTCAGTTAATACGTGGTGAGATCTTTCGATGGAGCCGTTGCTTTGTGGATGGTATGCTGACGTGGTATACCTTTTTATGCGAAATCTTTTTGCTACTTTTTTCATCAGCGAGGATGTAAAATTTGCTCCCCGATCAGTAAGGATAGCCCTCGGTGAACCGAATCGGCAAATGAATTGTTTTACGAAAACGTCAGCTATCTCGGCCGAAGAGATTCCTGCCATCGGGATCCCGATTGAATATTTTGTCAGTAAGTCTTGGATGGTTAATATGTATTTATTTCCCTTTTGTGTCTGTGGTAATGGACCGACGATATCCATACTAATTTTATCGAACGCTTTACCTGGTGTGTCTGTGAGCACCATGGGTTGCCTTGTTTTTATTCTGGTTAACTTTTTCAATTGGCATTCTTTGCATGTTCTCACGTATTCCTGGATTTCTTTCTTCATGGTTTTCCAATAGTAGTATTGTCGTACTCTTTGGTAAGTTTTTGTTACTCCCTTATGTCCTGCTACAGGTGATTCGTGCTTTTCTCGTATTATGTTGCTTCGCGCTTCCACCGGTGGGATAATTATTTCCCCGGTACAGATGGTAATAGCTATGGTTTCTCCCATGAATACTTCTTTCAGTTTCCTGATTGTATATCGCCAAGGTATTTCTTCCAGGTTTGTTTTGCTGATGCTAAAGGACGTTAATTGGTTGTCTTTTACCACATCCAGTAAAGATTTCAATGAGTTCGATATATTTTCTGGCGTTATTGGAGAGTTTCGATCTTCCTTTACGGGTAGGGACACGATGTATTTTCCGGAATCTTGATTCAATATTACTCTTCCCAACATTAAATCTCTATAATACGGCAGTTTTCCTGCTTCCTTCATTTCTAAGGCCCCTTTATCTATCGGAGTGCCATGTATATCGACGAATATTATTCTATGGTCGTTTACTCTCGTAATCGAGTCTCGCGTTTCCAAGATTCTTAGCTCTGAAAGTACCGCAGGCATTGCGTCCTTTCCTTGTTGCTGAATTGGTTCGGAAATTGTTATAGGGGGTTCTTCTTCATTCGTTTTATCGATGTCGGTTATCTCTTGAGTGATTGTTTCCTCGTCTGTGTTTACGTCGATTTCGGCTAATGCGTGGTCAAAATGTTTTGTGGGTGTTTCTTCTATGGTGACGTGTTTTCGAATGGAAATTTTTTCTTGTTTTCCTGGTCTATTGTGTTGCGATAGTTCGCGTGGTTTAACTTCAAACGTGGGGGAGTCTTCGGTTAGTGTGTCTAGTTCAAATCTCTTGGGTGCGGGATATCGACTCGGTGAATCTTCCTCTCTTTTCCTGATTGGCAAACAAACCTCAGGGGGGTTTCTAGATAAGGCGTCTGCATTCGCGTTTGCCTTACCTTCTTTGTGTATAATGTCGAATTCGAAATCCGCCAATTTTAGTTTCCACTTCCAAATTCTTGAAGTAGGATCTTTGATAAAATGCATCCACACCAGAGGTTTATGATCGGTTATAATGGTGAATTTTCTCCCGTACAAATACGGTCGGAAGTGCATTGCGCAGTAAACGATCGCTAGGCATTCCTTTTCTATCGTGGAATAATTTTGTTCGGCGGGGTTCAATAATCTTGAGGCGTATGCGATCGGTAGGTCTTTTCCGATAGGTCCTTGGCTTAGTACGCCGCCCACGGCATATCCAGATGCGTCTGTCGTGAGATTGAATGGTTGAGAGAAGTCCGGGTACTGCAAAATGGGTTCTGTTATAAGGGCTGTTTTCAAGGTGTTGAATGCATCTTCTTGGTTTTCCGTCCACTTGAACGCAACGTCCTTTTTTAGTAATTGCGTCAATGGTTTCGCAACCTTGGAGAAATTGGGTATGAACCTTCGGTAATATCCAGCTAATCCCAAAAATTGTTTAACATTTTTTGATTTCCTTGGCCGTGGAAAATTTGAAACTGCCTCGATTTTCTTTGGGTCAGGTTTAACTCCATTCTCACTGATTACATGTCCCAAATATTTTACTTCGTGCCGTAAGAATTCGCACTTGTCCGGTTGCAGTTGCAATTTAGCTCTCCGTAATCTGTCCATAAGTCGATTAAATTTAATCTCATGTTCGTGAATGGATGTGGAATAAATTATTATATCATCCAGATAAACGAACAGCTCTATTCCTTGCAACCCTGACAGTATCGAATTCATCAACCGCTGGAACATTGCTGGTGCATTTTTCAGTCCGAAAGGCATTCGTTTGAACTGAAAATGACCATATGGCGTCGAGAATGCAGTTTTGCGGGCATCTTTCGATGACATACGGATTTGGTGGAACCCAGATGCTAGATCGAACGTGGAAAAGTATTTCGCACTTCCCAATTGGTCCAATATTTCAGTGATATTGGGTAGTGGATAGGCATCGCCTATTGTTTTGTCATTTAGTTTCCTGTAATCAATAACCATTCTCCATCGTTTATTACCTTGAGAGTCCGGTTTCTTCGGCACGATCCATAATGGGGAGTTATACGGAGATGTCGATGATTCCACAACGTCCGTTTCTAGTAGTTCTTGAATCTGGCGGTTTATTTCTTCCCGATGTACGGGAGGATACCGGTATTGTTTAACATTGATCGGTATCTCATCTGTGGTAGCAATTTCGTGTTGTAAAACGTCTGTTCCTTCTAGTGTCTCCCCTGGGAGATGAAATCTATCTTGATTCTTCCGTATTAGCGCTTCGACGTTCCTCTTTTCTTCTTCATTTAAATGCTCTAGTCGCAATAATTCCATTATTTTGTCGAACCTATTCCCCTCAGATGCTGAAACGGCGTTGCACGTAGTATGAGAGGGCGGAGTAGGAGTTGCAAATTTTTTTATTACTATTGTGGGTACGGTAAATTCGTAATCCCTCGAGGTGGTATTAATTATTCTTAAATAACCACGTCCCTTATGGTTTTTCACGACCGCATTTCCGAAATAGACTCCCTTAATCGGTTCGATTTTGGGGATGAATCCCTCAATTTCCTCCGGATTTGCGATATTTATGGTACAGGGTACCGAACTTCGTTTCGGCACAATTATCTTTTCTTTTGTATCAAACGGGATGTAGATATCCCCCCATTTGATATGTTTTTGCCCGTAATCCAAACGGGCTCTGTATTTTGCAAAAAATTCGGAACCTAAGATTCCGTCTTGATTGATCAGCAGGGAATCATCAACTACATGGAAAGTAACGGGGTGGCCCGCAACCTGTATTATTGTCTGCCCTAGGGTGACCAGGCTCGTTGCCGTAATTCCTCGAACTTCAATTATCTCTTGCTCGTTGATGATCGCTGACTCGGGTAAGGCAGGTTTCTTGATAATGTTAATTTCTGATCCGGAGTCTAGCAGTAGATTCGCCTTCGTTTTCAAATCCGGGGAGACTATTCTCGCGGTAGGAGTATTTGAGGTTTCTTTTATTTCTATTGAAACCATCCGGAAAGGTCGACGTCCGAATCTGAGTCCAACACCCGGTGATACTTGTATGGGACGTTTAGGAATATTTTCAGTAGATTTAGAATTATTCTTTGAATTTTTATTACAAACCTTTTTGCTTATAGATTCTGTTTTGGGTTTAGGGATGGCTATACTTTTATTCTCTATAGTCTGAGTTTTCTTAGAATTTAATGGCTTGACTTTGAGTTCGATAAAGTTACTTTCTGATCGTTTTATAGAAGTTTTTGAGGGTGATACGCTCGCTATCTCTTTTCGTATTATATTTGAAACGTTCACAAAATTCGTGGAACCTTGCTTTTGTATTCTTGCCGAGTCAACCGTGATATTAGGCAGGGGATAAACGTCGCCTTTCGTTTCGTCGTTCAATTTCCTAGTTTCTGCCTCTTCTGAAAGTTCTTTGATATTAGTGTTGTTTATTTTGGCTGGGGATTCGGGAGATTTTTCACTCATGATTTCGTCTGTGGTGCCGTGCGTCCTCTTGCTACTTAAAGTAACATCGTCTTTTATCCCAGCAACGGAACAGTGTTTGTATTGGAAGGTTGGTTGTTTCAAATAATCAGCATCCCTCCTTTGACTTGGATCTCCTTTGAGATGTTTATCTACGCATTTTTCTTTCCAGGTTATTGCTCTTGCTCTTTTCCTAATATCTTTCTCTATTCCCGGGTCGCTTAGACGATTCCACGACGGCGATACAAATCTCCAATCCTGGTGGTGGTTTCTGATGTTGTTACTATCGTATAGGGGACGAGTTTTGTTTCCATTATAATTATTCGGAGGTGTCGGACGATTCTGCGTCGGCGGCACGAATCTTCGATCCTGGCGGTTGTTTCTGATGTTGTTACTATCGTATAGGGGACGAGTGTTGTTTCCATTATAATTATTCGGAGGTGTCGGACGATTCTGCGTCGGCGGCACGAATCTTCGATCCTGGCGGTTGTTTCTGATGTTGTTACTATCGTATAGGGGACGAGTGTTGTTTCCATTATAATTATTCGGAGGTGTCGGACGATTCTGCGTCGGCGGCACGAATCTTCGAGCTCGTTCGCATGCCCTTAAAAATTGAAATACCGGTGGTCGATGGCCGTCGAACACTGGCACTGACTTGATCGTGTCTTTTAGTTTAATTGGTTGAAAATTATCATTAATGGGTCTTATTCCTCGCGGAATTAACGGCGTCGATGTGGGAATTTCGGTATCTCTCGATTCCCTACTTGCACGCAGGTCTTCTTCCACTCTGCTTAGACTTGCATTAATGTCGGTTAGTACGCGAAAATTCTCGTCCCACGCTTTCAATTTTTCCGACAACAACGTAATCGTGTCCTCGTTTAGTGAGTCTCGTGCGACCGCCATGTTTTTTTTTTCCTTTCTTTTTGTATATGTTTATGTGTATGTTTCAGTTAATAAATTGAAAAAACTTTAAAACTTTCAGCGTATGTTATTGTTTATACCAACTGTAATCCTCCGTGGAGCGTATCCCACCGCTGCCACCAAAATTTTTATCTATATATATATATATATTGTTACGTTTCGCTATCCAAATTTTGAAATTTTAAACAATGTAGTAGTCGCTGCCACCAGAAACAGTCTAAGGACTGTTTCAATTAGATATTTCTTGTTAGATTATGTAGCGTTGATCGGAGTTTAGGCCACTGGTCAACAATCTCCACGTTTCGGCTAACCTGCTATGCGCAGGAATACTAGCACGGGAGAGGATTGTTTGGAATAAACAATTATATTATAAATAATTATTACAGGCGGAATTAATGACGAATTATACTAATCATTGATATTATTTATTATTTTAATTATTAGTTATTAATAATAATTAAAGTTAACTCACCTGACGTTGGTCTCCGCTGATGAACGGGCAGGCCGCTGGGGTGATTCCGGTTTTACAAAGATCGACACTTCTATAATTTTTCGTTTTAATCTTTATTTAATTTGAACAGTGTAAACAACAGTGTGTCCGGACGTGTTTAACAATTCGAAATTCTAACACAAAAACTTGAGCCAACTATTGTTTTGATTCTAACTGACTAATAACAATTATTTTATAATTCGAACTGACTAATAACATTTATATCTCGTAATTCTTAAACTCAAACTGGAACGAACAATTATTCTCTAATCGTAACTTAAATTCTAATTAAATCAACTGAACGAATTCTCTTAAATCAACTCAACTTAAATCAGACTCACTCAAATTCAATTGAACGACTAACAATTACTCTCCTTATTTTCGCTAAATTCTCCTGAACCAACTAATCACAATTGCTCTATCCTATTTCTTTATTCTAACTGAATTACTCTTCTTTAATTTCGTTAAATTCTCCCGAACGCTAACAATTTCTCTGACTATATTCTAACTGAACCAACTAATGGCAGTTACTCTCTTTTCACAATCACTCTGATTGTTCTAACTGAACCACTAACAATTAATCGCTAACGCTAACGCTACAATTAATCTGACTCTTCTTTATTTTTCGCTAAATTCTCCCGAACGCTAACAATTACTCTCTTCTATTCCTTTATTCAACTGACCCGCTAACAATTACTCCCTTCTATTCCTTTATTCAACTGACCCGCTAACAATTACTCTCCTTATTTTCGCTAAATTCTCCTGAACCAACTAATCACAATTGCTCTATCCTATTTCTTTATTCTAACTGAATTACTCTTCTTTAATTTCGTTAAATTCTCCCGAACGCTAACAATTTCTCTGACTATATTCTAACTGAACCAACTAATGGCAGTTACTCTCTTTTCACAATTACTCTGATTGTTCTAACTGAACCACTAACAATTAATCGCTAACGCTAACGCTAACAATTAATCTGACTCTTCTTTATTTTTCGCTAAATTCTCCCGAACGCTAACAATTACTCTCTTCTATTCCTTTATTCAACTGACCCGCTAACAATTACTCTGATTTGAATTGTGTCGCTACGCTTTTTATAATGACATCCCCAATGGGATGACAGTCACGTGACAGTTCGTTCCGGTGGGAATCGCAATGCTGCAGGTTTTTAGAGTTTCCATGAGAGAACGTGGATTTTGATGATTACAGGTTATGTTGAGTGATGGACACAAAAGCGTCCGCGCCTGTGCGAGCTGTGTGAGTATGTGTTTTTAGTATTCTATCTCGTTTCGCATGTTGTTTGTTTCCTTAAACTTGTGAATTTGTTTTAGCGCAAGAGGAAGAAGATATGTGAATGGTACGAGATGACGTGATCGACGTGCGTGTGTGAATATGTGCGAGGGATGATGCTGAAGTGGCGGTTTTCCATCCAAATAGGCACGGTGGCCCTTCGTTGGCGTCGTGTCCTGATGATCTTTTGACAATTTGGTTTTATTTGACAATATGAGATATATTTTGCTCCTTGTAGATTTATATGTCCATATTTGCTATATATTAAATCGTGTATATTTTATATTACTTTCTTGTTATTAGGTTATTAGTTGTGTAACTCCAGTTTCTGATCTATGGAAAGTGGTGAAACGTCTTCACGAAATACAATTTCATTCGTTTTCCTCCCTTGCATTGGCACGCTGTGAGTGGTGTCGACTTCCAGATGAGGTTTGTGCATCTTGATTATTATGCATTTAATGATAGATACTTTGTCAGAGGTTCCCATGCGGATTGTCTCGGTGTGTATCTTGTTATGATTTCTTTTATTTAGTTCATCCTGTTTCTTTCGTGTTTTATTCACTGCATATGATATTTCAGTGCAAGAAGAAGAAGAATTGTAAAGAATCCGTAAGTGGCCCTAGAAGACGCAGTCATCGTGTGAGGTGTTGTCGGCAGGAACGAAGAGTCGAAGTTGTTGAAGAAGTCGTGTGACATTTGTATTGTTTCCGGTTATATACAACGCTATTTCACATATCTATGTATATATATATATTATTATATTATTATATATTATTATACTAAATCTTCAGTTGGTTTAGTTGAATGTTCAGTAATGTAATTTTTACAAGGTGGTTTTGTATATTAGATGAGTAGTTGTTCGATATAATAATATGTGTATATATATATATACATTTCGCAATGTAATTTTCCATTATGTAAAATATATATATGCATATGTATATGTGCGCGTATTGTTATTCTCATTGTTTCTCGGATCGTTAATTGGTTGAATATTCCGAAATGTGGATTTCGTATATAATTCTCTAGGTTCGTAGAAATGTAAATCTATATATTTATTTCTTTGCGTTTTAATGGTTTAATAACGTATACATACATATATATATATATATATATATATATTATGAATTTTTCCCAAAGATACGCGTACGCATGTGTATATCTATATATGTGTGTGTCGCAGAGTAATCTTGTATACAATTTTCACTTTTATTAGAATGCTGATGTAGTGTAGTATATTTTATTTCTTTTATATTTTATTAGATTACCAATTATTCAGATTCACGAAGTAGCTCACACACACAGATATGCATACACGTGTGTGTATATACATGTGTTTTCGCAGAGGAATCTCATACATTTGAATCGCGGCTTGTTTTATTTATTGGTTCATTTAATTATTTCATTTTATTTGTATTTTATATGTCATTGCTGATTGGTTGTAGTGTTTCTTCTTATTGATTCATTTATTTCATTTTGATTGTCTGTCGTATAATTCTTTTTATTTTGATTGGTTAGTTATTAGTTAATTTATTATTATTGGTCGTGTTTAATTATTCATAAGTTATTGGTTCGTGGCGTCACGTGCGGAACGCGGGACGTGACAGTACGTCATGTAGTGATGCAATATAACGTTATACGTTATAACGTAACAGTATATGACGTTATACGTCATATGGTGATGCAATATAACGTTGTAAGTTATATAGTAATACATTATAACGTTATGCGTTATAACGTAATAGTATATAAAGTTATACTTCATATAGTGGTGCAATATAACCTTATAAGATGCCACGTTATAGTATATAACGTTATACGCCATATAGTGGTGCAGTATAACGTTATAGGTTATAACGTAATAGTCTATATCGTTATACGTCATATAGTGATGCAAGATATCGTTATACGTTGAAATGTAGTAGTATATAGCGTTATACTTCACATAGTGATGGAATATAAAGTGATACGTCATATAGTGTTGCAATATATCGTTATACGTTATAACGTAATAGTATATAACGTTATACATCATATAGTGCTGCAGTATAACGTTATAGGTTATAACGTAATAGTCTATATCGTTATACGTCATATAGTGATGCAATATACCGTTATACGTTATAACGTAATAGTATATAGCGTTACACTTCACATAGTGATGGAATATATAGTTATACCTTATAACGTAATAGTATATAAGGATATACGTCATATAGTGACGCTGTATAATGTTCTAGGTTATAACGTAATAGTCTATATCGTTATACGTCTTATAGTGATGCAATATAGCGTTATACGTTATAACGTAATATTATAAAACGTTAGACATCATATAGTGATGCAATATATCGTTATACGTTATAACGCAATAGTATATAAAGTTATACGTCACATAGTAATGCAATATATCGTTATACGTTGTAACGTAATGCTCCATAACGTTATGCGTCATATAGTAATGCAATATAACGTTATACGTTATAACGCAACAGTATATCACGTTATTCGTCATATAGTGATTTAACATGCGGTCATACGTTATGGCGTAATACTCTATAATGTTATACGTTATAATGTACTAGTATTTGACGTTATGCGTCATATAGTGATGCAATTTAACGTTATAAGTGATATAGTGATGCTATATAACGTTATACCATATAACGTAATAATATATAACGTTATACGTCATATAGTGATGCAGTACTACGTTATAGATATAACGTAATGGTATATGACGTTATACATCATATAGTGATGCAGTGATGCAATATAACGTTATAAGTGATATAGTGATTTAATATAACGTTATGCGTTATAACGGAATAGTATAAATCGTTGTAGGATATAAGGTAATACTCTCTAACGCTATACGTTATAACGTAATGGTTCATAACGTTATACGTCATATAGGGATGCTATATAACGTTATAAGTGATATAGTGATGCAATATAACGTTATACGTTATAACAGTATATGACGTTATACGTCATATAGTGGTGCAGTATAACGTTATAGGTAATAACGTAATAGTATATAACGTCATACGTCACATAGTGATGAAATATATCGTTATCCGTTATAACGTAATAGTATACTACGTTATACGTCATATAGTGATGCAATATAACGTTATACGTTATAACGTAATAGTCTATATCGTTAGACGTCATATAGTGATGCAATATAAAGTTATATGTCAAATAGAGGTGCAACATAACGGTATACGTTATAACGTAATAGTATACAACGTTATACTTCATATAGTGATGCAATAATAAGTTATACGTCTTATAGAGTTGCAATATAACGTTATACGTTATAACGTAATAGTCTTTATCGTTATACGTCATATAGTGATGCAACATAAAGTTATACGTCATATAGAGATGCAATATATCGTTATGCGTTATAACGTAATAGTATATAACGTTATACTTCACATAGTGATTTTTTATATAGTTATAACTTATAACGTAATAGTATATAACGTTATACGTCATATAGTGGTGCAATATAGAGTTATGCGTCATATAGAGATGAAATATAACGGTATACGTGATAACGTAATAGTATATGACGTTATACGTCATATAGTGATGCAATATAACGTTGTAAGTGATATTGTGATGCAATATAACGTTATGCCTTATAACGTAACAGTGTATAACGTTATACGTCATATAGTGATGCAGTATAACGTTATAGGTTATAACGTAATAGTATTCAACGTTATACGTCACATAGTCATGCATTATGTCGTTATACGTTATAACGTAATACTCCGTAACGTTAAACGTGATATTGTGATGCAATATAACGTTATGCGTTATAATGTAATAGTATATAACGTTATACGTCATATAGTGATGCAATATAACGTTGTAAGTGATATAGTGATGCAATATAATGTTATAAGTTATAACGTAATAGTGTCAACGTTATACGTCATATAGCGATTCAATAATACGTTATACGTCATATAGAGATGCAATATAATGTTATACGTTATAACGTCATAGTCTATATCGTTATACATCATATAGAGGTTCAATATAGCGTTATAAGCGATATACTGATGCAATATATCGTTATACCTTATAACGTAATAGTATATAACGTTATACGTCACATAGTAATGCATTATGTCGTTATACGTCATAACGTAATACTCCGTAACGTTATACGTGATATAGTGATGCAATATAACGCTATACGTTATAACGTAATAGTCTATATCGTTATACGTCATATAGTGATGCAATATAAAGTTATATGTCAAATAGAGATGCAATATAACGGTATACGTTATAACGTAATAGTATACAACGTTATACTTCATATAGTGATGCAATAATACGTTATACGTCATATAGTGATGCAGTATAGCGTTATAGGTTATAACTTAATAGTCTATATCGTTATACGCCATATAGTGACGCAATATAGCGTTATACGTTATAACGTAATATTATATAACGTTATACTTCACATAGTGATGGAATATATAGTTATACCTTATAACAAAATAGTATATAAC
The DNA here is from genome assembly GCF_024516045.1 of Bombus affinis. NCBI lineage: Eukaryota > Metazoa > Arthropoda > Insecta > Hymenoptera > Apidae > Bombus > Bombus affinis. Next base: position 275,413 of record NW_026108871.1, on the reverse strand, counting down.
GTTATACGTCACATAGTGGTGCAGTATAACGTTATAGGTTATAACGTAATATTCTATATCGTTATACGTTATATAGTGATGCAATATAGCGTTATAAGTTATAACGTAATAGTCTGTATCATTATACTTCACGTAGTGATTGAATATATCGTTATACGTCACATAGTGGTGCAATATAACGTTATACGTTAAAACGTAATAAGCCATAACCTTATACGTCATATAGTGATGCAATATAACGTTATGCATTATAACGTAATAGTACATAACGTTATACGTCACATAGTGATGCAATAGAACGTTATAAGTGATATAGTGATGCAATATAACGTTACACCTTATAACGCAATAGTATATAACTTTATACGTCATATATTGTTGCAGTACAACGTTATAGGTTATAACGTAATAGTATATAACGTTATACTTCATATAGTGATGCAATATAACGTTATAAGTTTTAACGTAATAGTATCAACGTTATACGACATATAGTGATTCAGTAATACGTTATACGTCATACAGAGATGCAATATAACGTTATACGTTATAACGTAATAGTATATATCGTTATACGTCATATAGTGATGCAATATAAAGTTATACGTCATATAGAGATGCAATATAACGGTATACGTTATAACGTAATATTATACAACCTTATACTTCATATAGTGATGCAATAATACGTTATACGTCTTATAGAGGTGCAATATAACGTTATACGTTATAACGTAATATTCTATATATTTATAATTCATATAGTGAGGCGATATAAAGTTATACGTCATATAGTGGTTCAATATATCGTTATGCGTTATAACGTAACAGTATATGACGTTATACTTCACATAGTGATGGAATATATAGTTATAACTTATAACGTAATAGTATATAACGTTATACGTCATATAGTGATGCAGTATAGCGTTATACGTTATAACGTAATAGTCTATATATTTATAAGTCATATAGTGAGGCGATATAAAGTTATACGTCATATAGTGGTGCAATATATCGTTATGCGTTATAACGTAATAGTCTGTATCATTATACTTCACGTAGTGATGGAATATATCGTTATACGTCATATAGTGGTGCAATATATCGTTATACGTTATAACGTAATAGTCTATATTTCTATAAGTCATATAGTGAGGCAATATAAAGTTATACGTCATATAGTGATGCAGTATAGCGTTATACGTTATAACGTAATAGTCTATATATTTATAAGTCATATAGTGAGGCAATATAAAGTTATACGTCATATAGAGATGCAATATAATGTTATACGTTATAACGTAATAGTCTATATCGTTATACGTCATATAGAGATGCAATATAACGTTAGAAGTGATATCGTGATGCAATATATCGTTATATCTTATAACGTAGTAGTATATAACGTTGTACGTCATATAGTGATGCAGTATAACGTTGTAGGTTATAACGTAATAGTATATAACATCACACGTCACATAGTAATGCATTATGTCGTTATACGTTATAACGTAATACTCCATAACGTTATACGTGATATAGTGATGCAATATAAAGTTATACGTCATATAGTGGTGCAATCTATCGTTATACCTTATAACGTAATATTATATAACGTTGCACGTCATATAGAGATACAATATAAAGTGATAGGTCATATAGTGGTGCAATATATCGTTATACGTTATAACGTAATAGTATATAACATTATACGTCATATAGTGCTGCAATATAGCGTTATATGTTATAACGTAATACTCCATAATGTTATACGTGATATAGTGGTGCAATATAACGTTATACGTGATATAGTGATGCAATATAACGTTATACGTTATAACGTAACAGTATATGACGTTATACGTCGTATAGTGATGCAATATAACGTTGGATGTGATATAGTGATGCAATATAAGGTTATAAGCTTTAATGTAATAGTATCAACGTTATACGTCATATAGTGTTTCAATAATACGTTATATGACATACAGAGATGCAATATAACGTTATACGTTATAACATAATAGTCTGTATCGTTATACGTCATATAGTGATGCAGTATAGCGTTATAGGTTATAACGCAATAGTCTATATCGTTATACGTCATGTAGTGCTGCAATATAGCGTTATACGTTATAACGTAATAGTATATAACGTTAGACATCATATAGTGATGCAATACATCGTTATACGTTATAACGTAATAGTATATAACGTTATACGACATATAGTGATGCAATATAAAGTGATACGTCATATAGTTGTGCAGTATATCGTTATACGCTATAACGTTATAGTATATAACGTTATACGACATATAGAGATGCAATATCGAGTAGTACGTCATATAGTGGTGCAATATATCGTTATACGTTATAACGTATTAGTATATAACATTATACGTCATATAGTTATGCAATATAACGTTGTAAGTGTTGTAGTGATACAATATAACGTTATAAGTTATAACGTAATAGTATCAACGTTATACGTCATATAGTGATTCAATAATACGTTATACGTCATATAAAGATGCAATATAACGTTATACGTCATAACGTAATAGTCTATATCGTTATATGTCGTATAGTGATGCAATATAAAGTTATATGTCAAATAGAGATGCAACATAACGGTATACGTTATAACGTAATAGTATAAACGTTATACGTCATATAGTGATGCAATATGACGTTATACGTCATATAGTAGTGCAATATATCGTTATGCATTATAATGTAATAGTATATAAGGTTATACTTCATATAGTGAAGCAATATATCGTTATACCTTAAAACGTAATAGTATCTAACGTTTTACGACATATAGTGACGCAGTATAACGTTATAGGTTGTATCGTAATACTCCATAACGTTATACGTCATATAGTAATGCAATATAACGTTATACGTTATAACAGTATATGACGTTATACGTCTTATAGTGACGCAGTACAACGTTATAGGTTATAACGTAATAGTATATAACGTTATACGTCATATAGTGACGGAGTATAACGTTATAGGTTGTAACGTAATAGTATATAAGGTTATACTTCATATAGTGATGCAATATATCGTTATACCTTCTAACGTAATAGCATATAAGGTTATACTTCATATAGTGATGCAATATAACGTTATAAGTGATATAGTGATGCAATATAACGTTACAAGTGGTATAGTGATGCAATATAGCGTTATGCATTATAACGTAATAGTATAAATCGTTATACCATATAAGGTAATACTCTATAACGTTATACGTTATAATGTAATAGTATATGACGTTGTACGTCATATAGTGACGCAGTATAACGTTATATGTTGTAACGTAATACTCCATAATGTTATACGTCATATAGTAATGCAATATAACGTTATAAGTGATATAGTGATGCAATATAACGTTATAAGTGATATAGTGATGCAATATAACGCTATACGTTATAACGTAATAGTTCATAACGTTATACGTCATATAGTAATACAATATAACGTTATACGTTATAACAGTATATGACGTTGTACGTCATATAGTGGTGCAGTATATCGTTATAGCGTAATAGTATATAAGGTTATACTTCATATAGTGATGCAATATATCGTTATACCTTATAACGTAATAGCATATAAGGTTATACTTCATATAGTGATGCAATATAAGGTTATAAGTGATATAGTGATGCAATATAACGTGATAAGTGATATCGTGATGCAATATAACGTTATGCATTATAACGCAATAGTATATAACGTTATACGTCACATAGTGATGCAATATAACGTTATAAGTGATATAGTGATGCAATATAACGTTATACCTTATAACGCAATAGTATATAACGTCATACGTCATATATTGTTGCAGTACAACGTTATAGGTTATAACGTAATAGTATATGACGTTATACGTCATATAGTGGTGCAATATATCGTTATACCTTACAATGTAATAGTACATAAGGTCATACTTCATGTAGTGAAGCAATATATCGTTATACCTTATAACGTAATAGTATATAAGGTTATACTTCATGTAGTGAAGCAATATATCGATATACCTTATAACGTAATAGTATATAAGGTTATACTTCATATAGTGATGCAATATAGCGTTATAAGTGCTATAGTGATGCAATATAGCGTTATGCATTATATCGTAATAGTATAAATCGTTATACGATATAAGGTAATACTCTACAACGATATATGCTATAATGTAATAGTATATGACGTTATACGTCATATAGTGATGCAGTACAACGTTATAGGTTATAACGAAATAGTATATTACGTTATACGTCATATAGTGGTGCAATATATCGTTATACCTTACAATGTAATAGTACATAAGGTCATACTTCATGTAGTGAAGCAATATATCGTTATACCTTATAACGTAATAGTATATAAGGTTATACTTCATATAGTGAAGCAATATATCGTTATACCTTATAACGTAATCGTATATAATGTTATACTTCATATAGTGATGCAATATATCGTTATACCTTATGACGTATTAGTACATAACGTTATACGTCACATAGTGATGCAATATATCTTTATACGTTGTAACGTAATAGTATATAACGTTTTACGACATATAGTGACGCAGTAGAACGTTATAGGTTGTAACGTAATACTCCATAATGTTATACGTCATATAGTAATGCAATATAACGTTATACGTTATGACAGTATGTGACGTTATACGTCATATAGTGATGCAGTATAACGTGATAGGTAATAACGTAATAGTATATAACGTTATACGTCACATAGTGATGCAGTATAACGTTATAGGTAATAACATAATAGTATATAACGTTATACGTCATATAGTGATGCAATATAACGTTATACGTTATAACGTAATAGTCTATATCGTTAGACGTCATATAGTGATGCAATATAAAGTTATATGTCAAATAGAGGTGCAACATAACGGTATACGTTATAACGTAATAGTATACAACGTTATACTTCATATAGTGATGCAATAATAAGTTATACGTCTTATAGAGTTGCAATATAACGTTATACGTTATAACGTAATAGTCTTTATCGTTATACGTCATATAGTGATGCAACATAAAGTTATACGTCATATAGAGATGCAATATATCGTTATGCGTTATAACGTAATAGTATATAACGTTATACTTCACATAGTGATTTTTTATATAGTTATAACTTATAACGTAATAGTATATAACGTTATACGTCATATAGTGGTGCAATATAGAGTTATGCGTCATATAGAGATGAAATATAACGGTATACGTGATAACGTAATAGTATATGACGTTATACGTCATATAGTGATGCAATATAACGTTGTAAGTGATATTGTGATGCAATATAACGTTATGCCTTATAACGTAACAGTGTATAACGTTATACGTCATATAGTGATGCAGTATAACGTTATAGGTTATAACGTAATAGTATTCAACGTTATACGTCACATAGTCATGCATTATGTCGTTATACGTTATAACGTAATACTCCGTAACGTTAAACGTGATATTGTGATGCAATATAACGTTATGCGTTATAATGTAATAGTATATAACGTTATACGTCATATAGTGATGCAATATAACGTTGTAAGTGATATAGTGATGCAATATAATGTTATAAGTTATAACGTAATAGTGTCAACGTTATACGTCATATAGCGATTCAATAATACGTTATACGTCATATAGAGATGCAATATAATGTTATACGTTATAACGTCATAGTCTATATCGTTATACATCATATAGAGGTTCAATATAGCGTTATAAGCGATATACTGATGCAATATATCGTTATACCTTATAACGTAATAGTAGATAACGTTATACGTCACATAGTAATGCATTATGTCGTTATACGTCATAACGTAATACTCCGTAACGTTATACGTGATATAGTGATGCAATATAACGCTATACGTTATAACGTAATAGTCTATATCGTTATACGTCATATAGTGATGCAATATAAAGTTATATGTCAAATAGAGATGCAATATAACGGTATACGTTATAACGTAATAGTATACAACGTTATACTTCATATAGTGATGCAATAATACGTTATACGTCATATAGTGATGCAGTATAGCGTTATAGGTTATAACTTAATAGTCTATATCGTTATACGCCATATAGTGACGCAATATAGCGTTATACGTTATAACGTAATATTATATAACGTTATACTTCACATAGTGATGGAATATATAGTTATACCTTATAACAAAATAGTATATAACGTTATACGTCACATAGTGGTGCAGTATAACGTTATAGGTTATAACGTAATATTCTATATCGTTATACGTTATATAGTGATGCAATATAGCGTTATAAGTTATAACGTAATAGTCTGTATCATTATACTTCACGTAGTGATTGAATATATCGTTATACGTCACATAGTGGTGCAATATAACGTTATACGTTAAAACGTAATAAGCCATAACCTTATACGTCATATAGTGATGCAATATAACGTTATGCATTATAACGTAATAGTACATAACGTTATACGTCACATAGTGATGCAATAGAACGTTATAAGTGATATAGTGATGCAATATAACGTTACACCTTATAACGCAATAGTATATAACTTTATACGTCATATATTGTTGCAGTACAACGTTATAGGTTATAACGTAATAGTATATAACGTTATACTTCATATAGTGATGCAATATAACGTTATAAGTTTTAACGTAATAGTATCAACGTTATACGACATATAGTGATTCAGTAATACGTTATACGTCATACAGAGATGCAATATAACGTTATACGTTATAACGTAATAGTATATATCGTTATACGTCATATAGTGATGCAATATAAAGTTATACGTCATATAGAGATGCAATATAACGGTATACGTTATAACGTAATATTATACAACCTTATACTTCATATAGTGATGCAATAATACGTTATACGTCTTATAGAGGTGCAATATAACGTTATACGTTATAACGTAATATTCTATATATTTATAATTCATATAGTGAGGCGATATAAAGTTATACGTCATATAGTGGTTCAATATATCGTTATGCGTTATAACGTAACAGTATATGACGTTATACTTCACATAGTGATGGAATATATAGTTATAACTTATAACGTAATAGTATATAACGTTATACGTCATATAGTGATGCAGTATAGCGTTATACGTTATAACGTAATAGTCTATATATTTATAAGTCATATAGTGAGGCGATATAAAGTTATACGTCATATAGTGGTGCAATATATCGTTATGCGTTATAACGTAATAGTCTGTATCATTATACTTCACGTAGTGATGGAATATATCGTTATACGTCATATAGTGGTGCAATATATCGTTATACGTTATAACGTAATAGTCTATATTTCTATAAGTCATATAGTGAGGCAATATAAAGTTATACGTCATATAGTGATGCAGTATAGCGTTATACGTTATAACGTAATAGTCTATATATTTATAAGTCATATAGTGAGGCAATATAAAGTTATACGTCATATAGAGATGCAATATAATGTTATACGTTATAACGTAATAGTCTATATCGTTATACGTCATATAGAGATGCAATATAACGTTAGAAGTGATATCGTGATGCAATATATCGTTATATCTTATAACGTAGTAGTATATAACGTTGTACGTCATATAGTGATGCAGTATAACGTTGTAGGTTATAACGTAATAGTATATAACATCACACGTCACATAGTAATGCATTATGTCGTTATACGTTATAACGTAATACTCCATAACGTTATACGTGATATAGTGATGCAATATAAAGTTATACGTCATATAGTGGTGCAATCTATCCTTATACCTTATAACGTAATATTATATAACGTTGCACGTCATATAGAGATACAATATAAAGTGATAGGTCATATAGTGGTGCAATATATCGTTATACGTTATAACGTAATAGTATATAACATTATACGTCATATAGTGCTGCAATATAGCGTTATATGTTATAACGTAATACTCCATAATGTTAATACGTGATATAGTGGTGCAATATAACGTTATACGTGATATAGTGATGCAATATAACGTTATACGTTATAACGTAACAGTATATGACGTTATACGTCGTATAGTGATGCAATATAACGTTGGATGTGATATAGTGATGCAATATAAGGTTATAAGCTTTAATGTAATAGTATCAACGTTATACGTCATATAGTGTTTCAATAATACGTTATATGACATACAGAGATGCAATATAACGTTATACGTTATAACATAATAGTCTGTATCGTTATACGTCATATAGTGATGCAGTATAGCGTTATAGGTTATAACGCAATAGTCTATATCGTTATACGTCATGTAGTGCTGCAATATAGCGTTATACGTTATAACGTAATAGTATATAACGTTAGACATCATATAGTGATGCAATACATCGTTATACGTTATAACGTAATAGTATATAACGTTATACGACATATAGTGATGCAATATAAAGTGATACGTCATATAGTTGTGCAGTATATCGTTATACGCTATAACGTTTATAGTATATAACGTTATACGACATATAGAGATGCAATATCGAGTAGTACGTCATATAGTGGTGCAATATATCGTTATACGTTATAACGTATTAGTATATAACATTATACGTCATATAGTTATGCAATATAACGTTGTAAGTGTTGTAGTGATACAATATAACGTTATAAGTTATAACGTAATAGTATCAACGTTATACGTCATATAGTGATTCAATAATACGTTATACGTCATATAAAGATGCAATATAACGTTATACGTCATAACGTAATAGTCTATATCGTTATATGTCGTATAGTGATGCAATATAAAGTTATATGTCAAATAGAGATGCAACATAACGGTATACGTTATAACGTAATAGTATAAACGTTATACGTCATATAGTGATGCAATATGACGTTATACGTCATATAGTAGTGCAATATATCGTTATGCATTATAATGTAATAGTATATAAGGTTATACTTCATATAGTGAAGCAATATATCGTTATACCTTAAAACGTAATAGTATCTAACGTTTTACGACATATAGTGACGCAGTATAACGTTATAGGTTGTATCGTAATACTCCATAACGTTATACGTCATATAGTAATGCAATATAACGTTATACGTTATAACAGTATATGACGTTATACGTCTTATAGTGACGCAGTACAACGTTATAGGTTATAACGTAATAGTATATAACGTTATACGTCATATAGTGACGGAGTATAACGTTATAGGTTGTAACGTAATAGTATATAAGGTTATACTTCATATAGTGATGCAATATATCGTTATACCTTCTAACGTAATAGCATATAAGGTTATACTTCATATAGTGATGCAATATAACGTTATAAGTGATATAGTGATGCAATATAACGTTACAAGTGGTATAGTGATGCAATATAGCGTTATGCATTATAACGTAATAGTATAAATCGTTATACCATATAAGGTAATACTCTATAACGTTATACGTTATAATGTAATAGTATATGACGTTGTACGTCATATAGTGACGCAGTATAACGTTATATGTTGTAACGTAATACTCCATATGTTATACGTCATATAGTAATGCAATATAACGTTATAAGTGATATAGTGATGCAATATAACGTTATAAGTGATATAGTGATGCAATATAACGCTATACGTTATAACGTAATAGTTCATAACGTTATACGTCATATAGTAATACAATATAACGTTATACGTTATAACAGTATATGACGTTGTACGTCATATAGTGGTGCAGTATATCGTTATAGCGTAATAGTATATAAGGTTATACTTCATATAGTGATGCAATATATCGTTATACCTTATAACGTAATAGCATATAAGGTTATACTTCATATAGTGATGCAATATAAGGTTATAAGTGATATAGTGATGCAATATAACGTGATAAGTGATATCGTGATGCAATATAACGTTATGCATTATAACGCACTAGTATATAACGTTATACGTCACATAGTGATGCAATATAACGTTATAAGTGATATAGTGATGCAATATAACGTTATACCTTATAACGCAATAGTATATAACGTCATACGTCATATATTGTTGCAGTACAACGTTATAGGTTATAACGTAATAGTATATGACGTTATACGTCATATAGTGGTGCAATATATCGTTATACCTTACAATGTAATAGTACATAAGGTCATACTTCATGTAGTGAAGCAATATATCGTTATACCTTATAACGTAATAGTATATAAGGTTATACTTCATGTAGTGAAGCAATATATCGATATACCTTATAACGTAATAGTATATAAGGTTATACTTCATATAGTGATGCAATATAGCGTTATAAGTGCTATAGTGATGCAATATAGCGTTATGCATTATATCGTAATAGTATAAATCGTTATACGATATAAGGTAATACTCTACAACGATATATGCTATAATGTAATAGTATATGACGTTATACGTCATATAGTGATGCAGTACAACGTTATAGGTTATAACGAAATAGTATATTACGTTATACGTCATATAGTGGTGCAATATATCGTTATACCTTACAATGTAATAGTACATAAGGTCATACTTCATGTAGTGAAGCAATATATCGTTATACCTTATAACGTAATAGTATATAAGGTTATACTTCATATAGTGAAGCAATATATCGTTATACCTTATAACGTAATCGTATATAATGTTATACTTCATATAGTGATGCAATATATCGTTATACCTTATGACGTATTAGTACATAACGTTATACGTCACATAGTGATGCAATATATCTTTATACGTTGTAACGTAATAGTATATAACGTTTTACGACATATAGTGACGCAGTAGAACGTTATAGGTTGTAACGTAATACTCCATAATGTTATACGTCATATAGTAATGCAATATAACGTTATACGTTATGACAGTATGTGACGTTATACGTCATATAGTGATGCAGTATAACGTGATAGGTCATAACGTAATAGTATATAACGTTATACGTCACATAGTGATGCAGTATAACGTTATAGGTAATAACATAATAGTATATAACGTTATACGTCACATAGTGAAGAAATATACCGTTATCCGTTATAACGTAATAGTATATAACGTTATACGTCATATAGTGATGCAATATAACGTTATGCATTATAACGTAATAGTACATAACGTTATACGTCACATAGTGATGCAATATAACGTTATAAGTGATATACTGATGCAATATAACGTTATACCTTATAACGCAATAGTATATAACGTTATACGTCATATATTGTTGCAGTACAACGTTATAGGTTATGACGTAATAGTATATGACGTTATACGTCATATAGTGGTGCAATATAACGTTATAAGTGATATAGTAATGCAATATAACGTTATGCGTTATAACGTAATAGTATATATCGTTATACGTCACATAGTGATGCAATATATCGTTATACGTTGTAACGTAATAGTATATAACGTTTTACGACATATAGTGACGCAGTAGAACGTTATAGGTTGTAACGTAATACTCCATAATGTTATACGTCATATAGTAATGCAATATAACGTTATACGTTATGACAGTATATGACGTTATACGTCATATAGTGATGCAGTATAACGTTATAGGTAATAACGTAATAGTATATAACGTTATACGTCACATAGTGATGAAATATATCGTTATACGTTGTAACGTAATAGTATATAACGTTATACGTCATGTAGTGATACGATATAACGTTCTGCGTTATAACGTACAGTATATAACGTTATACTTCATATAGTGATGCAATATAACGTTATAAGTGATATAGTGATGCAATATAACGTTATACCTTATAACGTAATAGCATATAATGTTATACGTCATAGAGTGATGCAGTACAACGTTATAGGTTATAACGTAATAGTATATGACGTTATACGTCATATACTAGTGCAATATAACGTTATAAGTGATATAGTGATGAAATATAACGTTATGCGTTATAACGTAATAGTATATAGCGTTATACGTCAAATAGTGATGTAATATATCGTTATCCGTTATAACGTAATAGTATAAAACGTTATACGTTATATAGTGATGCAATATAACGATATGCATAATAGACGTAATAGTATCTAACGCTATACGTCAAATAGTGATGCAATATATCGTTATACGTTATAACGTAATAGTATATAACGTTATACGTCATATAGTGATGCAGTATAACGTTATAGGTAGTAACGCAATAGTATATAACGTTATACGTCACATAGACATGCAATATGTCGTTATACGTTGTAACGTAATGCTCCATAACGTTATGCGTCATATAGTAATGCAATATAACGATATATGTTATAACGTAACAGTATATGACGTTATTCGTCATATAGTGATGCAGTATAACGTTATGGGTAATAACGTAATAGTATATAACGTTATACGTCACATAGTGATGAAATATATCGTTATCCGTTATAACGTAATAGTATATAAGATTATACTTCATATAGTGATGCAATATATCGTTATACCTTATAATGTAATAGTATATAAGGTTATACTTCATATAGTGATGCAGTACAACTTTATAGGTTATAACGTACTAGTATATGACGTTATACGTCATATAGTAGTGCAATATAACGTTATAAGTGATATAGTGATGCAATATAACGTTATACCTTATAACGTAATAGTATATAACGTTATACGTCATATAGTGATGCAGTACAACGTTATAGGTTATAACGTAATAGTATATAACGTCATACGTCACATAGCGATGAAATATATCGTTATCCGTTATAACGTAATAGTATATAACGTTATACGTCATACAGTGTTGCAATATAACGTTATGCATTATAACGTAATAGTATATAACGCTATACGTCAAATAGTGATGCAATATATCGTTATACGATATAACGTAATAGTATTTAACGTTACACGTCATATTGTGATGCAGTATAACGTTATAGGTTATAACGCAATAGTATATAACGTTATACGTCACATAGTCATGCAATATGTCGTTATACGTTGTAACGTAATGCTCCATAACGTTGTACGTCATATAGTAATGCAATATACCGTTATACGTTATAACGTAACAGTATATGACGTTATTCGTCATATAGTAATGCAATATGTAGTCATCCGTTATAGCGTAGTACTCTATAACGTTATAAGTTATAATGTAAAAGTATATGACGTTATGCGTCAGATAGTGATGCAATATAACGTTATAAGTGATATAGTGATGCAATATAACGTTATGCGTTATAACGTACTAGTATATAACGTTATACTTCATATAGTGATGCAATATAACGCTATAAGTGATCTAGTGATGCAATATAACGTTATATCTTATAACGTAATAGTATATAACGCTATACGTCACATAGTGATACAGTACAACGTTATAGGTTATAACGCAATAGTATATGACGTTATACGTCATATAGTAGTGCAGTATAACGTTATAAGTGATATAGTGATGCAATATAACGTTATACCTTATAACGTCATAGTATATAACGTTATACGTCACATAGTGATGCAATATATCGTTATACGTTGTATCGTAATACTCCATAACGTTGTACGTCATATAGTAATGCAATATAACGTTATACGTTAAAACGTAATACTCCATAACGTAATAAGTCATATTGTGATGCAATATAACGCTATACGTTATAACGTAATAGTTAATAACGATATACGTCATATAGGGATGCTATACATCGTTATAAGTGATATAGTCATGCAATATAACGTTATACCTTATAATGTAATAGTATATAACGTTATACTTCATATAGTGATGCAATATAACGCTATAAGTGATCTACTGATGCAATATAACGTTATATGTTATAACATAATAGTATATAACGCTATACGTCATATAGTGATGCAGTATAACGTTATCCGTTATAACGTAATAGTATATAACGTTTAACGTCATATAGTGATGCAGTATAACGTTATAGGTTATAACGCAATAGTATATAACGTTATACGTCACATAGTCATGCAATATGTCGTAATACGTTGTAACGTAAAGCTCCATAACCATATGCGTCATATAGTAATGCAATATAACGTTATAGGTTAAAACGAAATACTCCATAACGTTATACGTCATTTAGTAATGCAATATAACGTTATAAGTTATAACGTAATAGTATATCACGTTATACGTCATATAGTGATGCAGTATAACATTACAGGTTATAACGCAATAGTACATAACGTTATACGTCACATAGTCATGCAATATGTCGTTATACGTTGTAACGTAATGCTCCATAACGTTATGCGTCATATAGTAATGCAATATAACGTTATACGTTAAAACGAAATACTCCATAACGTTATACGTCATATAGTAATGCAATATAACGTTATAAGTTATAACGTAATAGTATGAACGTTATACATCATATAGTGATGCAATATAACGTTATAAGTGATATAGTGATGCAATGTAACGTTATGCGTTATAACGTAATAGTATAAACGTTATACGTCATATAGTGATGCAATAATACGTTATACGTTATATAGAGATGCAATATAACGTTATAAGTCATATAGTGGTGCAATATAAAGTTAGACGTCATATCGTGATGCAATATAACGTTATACGTTATAACATAATAGTACATGACGTTATGCGTCATATAGTGATGAACTATAACGTTATAAGTGATATAGTGATGCAATACATCGTTATACCTTATAACGTAATAGTATATAACGTTATACGTCATATAGTGATGCAGTATAACGTTATAGGTTATAACGTAATAGTATATAACGTTATACGTCACATAGTAATGCATTATGTCGTTATACGTTATAACGTAATACTCCGTAACGTTATACGTGATATAGTGATGCAATATAACGTTATACGTTATAACGTAACAGTGTACTACGTATACGTTATACGTAGTATAGTGATGCAATATATCGTTGTAAGTGATATAGTGATGCAATATAACGTTATGCGTTATAACGTAATAGTATATAACGTTATACGTCACATAGTAATGCATTATGTCGTTATACGTTATAACGTAATACTCCGTAACGTTATACGTGATATAGTGATGCAATATGACGTTATACGTTATAACGTAACAGTATACTACGTATACGTTATACGTAGTATAGTGATGCAACATAACGTTATACGTCATATAGAGATGCAATATAATGTTATACGTTATAACGTAATAGTCTATATCGTTATACGTCATATAGTGATACAATATATCGTTATACGTTATAAAGTAATAGTATATAACTTTATACGTCACATAGTAATGCAATATGACGCTATACGTTATAACGTAATACTCCATAACGTTATACGTGATATAGTGATGGAATATAACGTTGTAAGTGATATAGTGATGCAATATAACGGTATGCGTTATAACGTAATATTATATAAGGTTATACTTCATATAGTGATGCAATATAACGTTGTAAGCGATATAGTGATGCAATATAACGGTATGCGTTATAACGTAATAGTATATAACGTTATACGTCATATAGTGATGCAATATAACGTTATAAGTTATAACGTAGTAGTATCAACGTTATACGTCACACAGTGATTCAATAATACATTATACGTTATATAGAGATGCAATATAACGTTATAGGTTATAACGTAATAGTATATAACGTTATACGTCACATAGTAATGCAATATAACGTTGTAAGTGATATAGTGATGCAATATAACGTTATACGTTATAACGTAATACTCCATAACGTTATACGTGATATAGTGATGGAATATAACGTTGTAAGTGATATAGTGATGCAATATAACGGTATGCGTTATAACGTAATATTATATAAGGTTATACTTCATATAGTGATGCAATATAACGTTGTAAGCGATATAGTGATGCAATATAACGGTATGCGTTATAACGTAATAGTATATAACGTTATACGTCATATAGTGATGCAATATAACGTTATAAGTTATAACGTAGTAGTATCAACGTTATACGTCACACAGTGATTCAATAATACATTATACGTTATATAGAGATGCAATATAACGTTATAGGTTATAACGTAATAGTATATAACGTTATACGTCACATAGTAATGCAATATAACGTTGTAAGTGATATAGTGATGCAATATAACGTTATACGTTATAACGTAATAGTATATAACGTTATACTTCATATAGTGATGCAATATAACGTTTTAAGTGACATAGTGATGCAATATAACGTTATGCGTTATAACGTAATATTATATAAGGTTATAGTTCATATAGTGATGCAATATAACGTTATAAGTTATAACGTAATAGCATAAACGTTATACGTCATATAGTGAAGCAATAATACGTTATGCGTCATACAGAGATGCAATATAAAGTTATACGTCATATAGTGATGCAATATAGCGTTATACTTTATAACGTAATAGTATATAACGTTATACGTCATATAGTGATGCAATATAAAGTTATAAGTCATATAGTGGTGCAATATAAAGTTATAAGTCATATCGTGATGCAATACAACGTTATACGTTAAAACATATTAGTACATGACGTTATGCGTCATATAGTGATGAAATATAACGTTATAAGTGATATAGTGATGCAATATATCGTTATGCGTCATAACGTAATAGTATATAACGTTATACGTTATATAGTGATGCAGTATAACGTTATAGGTAATAACGTAATAGTATAAACGTTATACGTCATATAGTGATGCAATATGACGTCATACGTCATATGGTGAGGCAATATAACGTTGTAAGTGATATACTGATGCAATATAACGTTATGCGTTATAACGTAATAGTATACAACTTTATACTTCACATAGTGATGGAATATATAGTTATACCTTATAACGTAATAGTATAAAAGGTTATACATCATATAGTGATGCAATATAGCGTTATAAATTGTAACGTAATAGTATAAACGTTATACGTCATATAGTGATGCAATAATACGTTATACGTCATATAGAGATGCAATATAACGGTATACGTTATAACGTAATAGTGTATAACGTTATACGTCATATAGTGATGCAATATAAAGTTATACGTCATATCGTGATGCAATATAACGTTATACGTTATAACATAATAGTACATGACTTTATGCGTCATATAGTGATGCAGTATAACGTTATACGTTATAACGTAATAGTCTATATCGTTATACTTCACATAGTGATGGAATATATCTGTAAATTCGAGCTATCGCGGGGAGACGCGGTCGTTAGAATACGCGTCAACGGGAGTCGTAAATTCCCGTTACGATTGGAATAATCGACACCACGAATAGTTCGATCCCCGTATTTCGGTTAGGATATCGGGGTGGTTAATGCGGTATAACACTGGGAGTCAGAGTTATAAGAATGTATATTTCCAACAATTAGGCTACACGATTGAAAAGATATAAACAATTAACAACTTTATCGCACGCAGATAATATAGATGCATACAATATAGAGCAAGGCTCTTACAATTGAACTTAGTCTCTTGGTGGACGTAGCACGATATGATGCTGTATAGAATAAACGAATGTTTGGCTAAGTCGCGGGTCGACTTGAATTGGCGTTCAGTTCTGAGTTGGATGTTAGGCGTTAGAATCTTGACCCCTTGGTCGCTCTTGCGTTGAGATGGAAGAAGGTTCAGTGTGGGTGTGCCCATTTGCATGACGAACGCGGATTCGTTGTTCACACTTTTCGTTAAGAAAAGTGAGGGTAACGATCCGCGATGTCGATTGGTTATGCCCTACGCTGATGCTTGAAGGGATGGGTAGAAGGCCTCCTACCATCGTGGTTGATAGGTGACCTTGTTCATGGAAAAACCTGATTCTTTTATTAGCTAGACATTCGATTCTTCCCGATGGGTGCGTGTTCGCTTTCTCCGTATTTTTTCAGCGCGCCTAATAAACCCAAGGACCTCTCTAAAAACCAGATGTGCTTCGAAAATATTTTGGCTTAAGAAATTCTTCAGGACAAAGGGATTGACTGAAGACGCCTGTTGATACAATACAGTGACAGCGAAAAAATATATTGGGCCCTTAGGTTTATTGAGGGTCGAAGTGACGTTACGCAGGCCGCTGGCTGTCCGGTCGCGAGGGCTGGCATGCAGATGTTTAGGTGACGTAACATCCTCCACCCGTTGAGAGGGCACCGATCAAAATCTGGCTGTGGAGTCAGGTGCGTCGTTGGCGAGACTCCTTCGCTCTGTGTGGGTGGTCGGACTCGTCTGAATCTGGGTGAATGGGTAAGGGGACCAATCTTTTGACGCCACGATCCAGGGTAGTTGTTGCCGTCTGCACGGTAACGGTCCGTATGATTCCGTCGACTCCTGGATGGACCTTGATCACACGGCCCAAAGGCCATTGCATGGATGGTACGTTATCCTCCCTGAGGACTACTACGGTGCCTACTCGGATGTCGTGACTGCCCTTGCTCCATTTATTTCGGATGTTCAGCTCGTTCAGGTATTCTCGATGCCAGCGGCGCCAGAAATGTTGTTTGACCCTTTGAATGTGTTGCCAGCTGGAGAGACGATTGGATGGAGTGTCCCGGAAATCTCGTTCTCGAAAGCTTGTTAGTGCATCTCCGATGAGGAAGTGACCGGGAGTAAGGACAAGAAGATCGTTTGGGTCAGATGATATTGGAGTCAGAGGACGGGAGTTGAGGATAGACTCGATTTCAATGATCAGTGTGTTCAAATTTTCGTTTGTTAAGAGCTCGTTGCCTGCGACATGTCTGAGATGTCGTTTGAAGGACTTCACCGCAGCCTCCCACAGCCCGCCGAAGTGAGGTGAGTTGGGAGGAATGAAGTGCCATTCGATTCGTCGATCGGCTAAAAAGGACTGAATCTTTACCTTATGATCGTCGGACTGCAGGAGGTTTCCGAGCTCTCGTAATTCATTGTTGGCGCCAACGAAGTTGGTGCCGTTGTCAGAATAAATTGTTACACAGAATCCTCGGCGAGCGATGAATCTTCGCAGAGCAGCAATGAAGGCCTCGCTAGTGAGATCGGTGACCAGCTCGAGGTGGACTGCTTTAACTGCAAGGCATACGAAGATTGCTACATATACCTTGATTTTTCGTCGGTTGCGATCCTTCCGTTCCTTGATGTAGAACGGTCCGCAATAATCGATTCCGACGTTGGTAAATGGACGAGATTCCGTTATCCGTGCCGCTGGAAGGTCGCCCATTACGTATTCTACTGGAGGTGGGTTGGCTCGGCAGCAACGTACGCACTTCTTCAGCGTGCTCCAAGCTTGACTACGGCCGTCGATAGGCCAGTAAGATCTCCTTAAGGCATATAAGGTAGCTTGAGTTCCGGAGTGGAGATTTAGGAGGTGTTCATGCTCGATTATGAGTGCTGTAACTGAGGATTTGGGTAGAATGATTGGGTGTTTCTGAGTGAAGGGCATTGGTGAATGACTGAGTCGGCCTCCGACTCGCAATATCTCGTCCTTGTCCAAAAATGGACTGAGTCGTTGCAGCTTCCCCTTCACTGCAGCATTTCGATCTGTGCGGAGAGTACGTATTTCATCTGGAAAATAACAGAGTTGTAACAATTTGACCAATTTGTTATGCGCATCGGTTAAATCATGTGTGGTTAGAGGTCCTCCCCGATCCTTTTTTTGCCTCCATCTGAGGCAACGAGCGGCAATTCTTATCAGCTTGGGCCAAGAAGAATATCTCTCCAGTAAACTGTGGTCAGGCGGAGTCACGGACAGACATGTTGCCTTCTTTTGCTCTGGTATTTCATCTAATGATACTGGCTTCCACGACGGCCAGTATTTTTCAGGTTGTTGGAGCCATTCTGGTCCATGTTGCCAAATGCTAGATCGCAGGAAGTCTTGGGGTGATTGGCCTCGAGATATGAGATCTGCAGGGTTATCGGTAGTGGGAATGTGGCGCCAATCTGAGGTGTGAGTCCTTTGTTGAATCTCTGTCACACGATTGGCGACGAAGGTTTTCAGCGTGTGAGGTGATGTATTAATCCAGTGTAGAACGATTGTAGAATCAGTCCAGTAAACGGTCCGAGAAATGTTGCTTGGTAACGCTTGAAGGACTGTAGTGGCCAATGATGCGAGAAGAAGTGCTCCACTCAGTTCCAGCCTTGGAATGGTTTGTGATTTGAGTGCAGCCACCTTTGACCTTGCAGTGAGGAGTCGAGTCCAAACATGACCATCCGGAGCGATGGTACGAAGGTAGACGCATGCCCCATACGCCCTTTCGCTGGCGTCGCAGAATCCGTGTAATTCAATTTCCGCTGCAGTCTTGATTATAGTTTTACGTGGAAACTTCACGTTATTTAGCAAAGGTAGCTGTGAATAATATTTGCTCCATTCTGTGTGTACGTCAGCCGGAAGAGATTCGTCCCAGTCGAGTTTTAAAGTCCAAAGTCGTTGGAGCAACATCTTAGCGCGAACGATCACTGGTGCCAGTAATCCAAGAGGGTCGTAGATCTTGGCAATTTCGGAGCTGATTGTTCTCTTCGTAATTCGAGAGGCGGTAGGATTGATTTTGACTGAATATAGGATCGAATCGTCAAAGGAATTCCAAACAACACCCAGAGTCTTGAAAGTTTGCGATTCGCCTAGTAGTAGCATATCGTTTATGTCCTGCTCGGAAAGTCCTCGTAGCAGTTCCCGGTCGTTCGCTGCCCATTTTCGGATGTTTAAGCCGGCTAGTTTAAGCAATTCTATGAGCTCCGTTCTCAGTAGTTGTGCCTCGTTCTTTGTATCGGCTCCTGTGAGAACATCGTCGACGTAGAAGTCTCGCTGTAAGACCGTCGCTGCTCGTGGGTATCGATGTCCCTCGTCGTCTGCCAGTTGTTTGAGGCACCGAATGGCTAGATAAGGGGCCGCTGACAGCCCGAATGTCACTGTGTTAAGTTGATAGGTGTCAACTTCTCCGTCCGAGTTGCGCCACAAGATTTGTTGGAATTTCCGATCCTCTGGACGCACAAGAAATTGTCTATACATCCTTTCGACATCGCCTGTAATGACATACTGATGAAAACGAAATCTTAAAAGGATAAGAAATATGTCGTCTTGTAGTTTCGGTCCCGTGTGAAGTACGCCGTTTAATGAAACTCCGGTGGTGGTTGGTGCAGATCCGTCAAACACAACTCGGAGTTTTGTAGTCCGGCTGGATTCCTTGATCACGCCGTGATGTGGCAGAAAATATCCGTCGTCAGTGCAGTGGTCCGGGGTGATCTTCGTCATATGTCCTAATTCCAGGTATTCTTGCATTACGGCGTGATAGTCGGCTTCGAATTGTTTGTCTCGTTGGAATCGACGGCAGAGGGAAGTGAGTCGCTTCATTGCCATGGCTTTCGAAGATCCAAGCGGAGGAGTTGTTTCGTTGAATGGGAGAGCGACAACGTATCGCCCTTCGTTGCTGCGTTGAACGTGATTTCGAAAGTGCTCCTCGCACTGTCGTTCCGATTCCGAAATTCGTGCGGTGGACGGTCCCTCGTCGATTTCCCAAAAACGGGCGAGGTCCGCCTGTAAAGCCGTCGTGGAGGTGTGAAATGCGTATGCTAATGATTGTGAGGTTGGGCTCCCCCCGATGACCCATCCGAATCTCGTCTTTTGCAGACGCAAGTCGGGCCCGTTTGCTTGACTGATATCAAGTTGGCCGACACAGAGTGATGCTAGTGTTGGTCCGGCGCTCAACAATATTTCGATCGGAGCAGGTCTATGGAATCTTGGATCGGCTAATTGGAGATTCCTAGGTATCTGTATCGTTGAGCGATCCACGGGTTGGTTTGGGACCCAAGACGCGATAGTCGGTATGATCAGAAACGTCAAGTTGCGTTTGTATGTGCCGTCAATAGAGGTGATCGTGGCCGTGATGTAGCGTTTCGAGGTCGTCGATAACGTATTGAGTGCTCCGATCGGGACCGAACATTTCTGTTGATTGAGGTTTAATGAGTTAGCGAGCCTTTCGGTGATAAAGTTCATGCTAGAGCCGGTATCTAGCAGAGCTCTACAACGAACTGGTTGAATTTCATTATTCAAGATGTTGACCTGCGCTGTGACTAACAAGTCGTGTTGCAATGGCTCAAAAGGAAGCGGGGTCGATGAGTCCGTTTTCTGTGGTTCGGTCCCTAACAGGCTCGTCTGATGACGTCATTGTTTTCCTTGTCGTTTAGGACTGGACGATATGGTCGATCCCGATGCCGCCGATCGCGGTAACCGAGATTCGCGTGTCGGGGATGTTCGCGGAGACGTTCGGGGAGACTCTCGGCGAGAATTTCGGCGAGAATACCGGCGAGACGCTCGGGGAGACGAAGATGAGCGTCTCGAACGCGGGGACGGTGAACTGGGCGAAGATCGACCGCTGGATGATCGGTCGCTCGACGATCGACCGCTCGATGTTCGGTCGACACGTGTTCGAATTTTGCTATGCCCCTGGTCTTGATGCAGATACGTGTGATGTCGCTGTCTACAGATGCGACATGATCCCGCGGAGCATTGAGTGAGAGCGTGTCCCTTGCCTAAACAATTGGTACAGAGCGACGCCCCTTTGGCGATTTCCAGGCGTTCTTTGGGCGTCTTCGTTTTGAAGGCATGGCAATTCCATAATTCGTGTTGTTCGTGGCAGTCCGGACACAACAACGTATTATGTGTAGTTACGAATGTATAACTTCGCGGCGCGTCCTGTCGCCTACGGTCGTGTTGCTCGGACGCCCCCTTTTTGACGGTTAATGATGAGCACGCTCTATCGCTATGCGTCCGTGTTTTTAGAAAATCTACTAAATGCGTATATGGCGGCAATTTCTTGTCCGGTAGGGTATGCTGCCATTCGCGAACGACGGCTGAGGGTAGCTTCGACGTGACAAGCTTTATGAGAATGGCGTTTGACATGACTGGGTCCCCGAGTCTTTCTAACGCTTGGAGATGTACCTTGACTGTCTCGATAAGATCGTTTATAGCTTCGGGTGTTTCTTTAGTTATTTTGGGATAGTCGAAAATCAAGTCCCAGTGACGCATGCAGATCTGACGGTGGCAGTCGAATTTTTCCCTAAGAGCGTCCATGGCGATTGCGTAATTTGCGTCGGTGATGGGTAATGACTGTATGCTTCGCGCGGCCCGGCCGGTCAGGGCTGTTCGGAGATGATGAAATTTCTGAACCGGTGCTAAATTTTCATTTCTATCTATCGCTGATGAGAAGGCATCGTAAAACGACTGCCAATCCTCGAGGGCGCCATCAAATGTAGGTATGCGAACCTCCGGTAGTTTAAGCGACGCGGACTCGCGGCCGACGGCTGATTCGCCGTTTGTCGACTGTGACGGCGTACTTCGTCGTGTATTAATTAATTGTTTGGCTACTCGGCATTGCAGCCCTTCGTATTCTTCCGCTAGCTCACTGCCGCGCGCGATCTCTCCCTCGTCTAAAGTTACGATCTGGTGTTGTAATGCACGGATTTCCTTCTCGAAGGTTTCTAGACGTTCTTTAATGTGAAGCAAGACGACCTCGTCCGGACAGCCTGATTGTTCCATGTCTTCCAGTTTTTTTGCGTGTAAACTGGGCGCTACAGTAGCCCCGGCGACGACGCAAGTTGGCGAGCTCGTCTCCGGTTGCCATTATTTTTTATGTAATTGATAGTGAAATCGTTTGGACTTACTTCTGTTGGCGATTGTCCACCTTGCGGTAGGAGGATATGTGGTTGCGTTTCAACAACCGAATTATACCTCTTCAAATGTGCCGACCCTTAACGTTACTGACCTCGCTGGGGTGGTAACGCTTTCCGCCGCTGGTTGTGTTGGACTCACGTGGCACTGTATGGTAGTGGGTGTCACTGGTGTGCACTCTTCACTTGACACTGAATCCGGCTCGAAGGACCATGTAAATTCGAGCTATCGCGGGGAGACGCGGTCGTTAGAATACGCGTCAACGGGAGTCGTAAATTCCCGTTACGATTGGAATAATCGACACCACGAATAGTTCGATCCCCGTATTTCGGTTAGGATAATCGGGGTGGTTAATGCGGTATAACACTGGGAGTCAGAGTTATAAGAATGTATATTTCCAACAATTAGGCTACACGATTGAAAAGATATAAACAATTAACAACTTTATCGCACGCAGATAATATAGATGCATACAATATAGAGCAAGGCTCTTACAATTGAACTTAGTCTCTTGGTGGACGTAGCACGATATGATGCTGTATAGAATAAGCGAATGTTTGGCTAAGTCGCGGATCGACTTGAATTGGCGTTCAGTTCTGAGTTGGAAGTTAGGTTATGCCCTATGATAGGTTATGATTGGTTATGCCCTACGCTGATGCTTGAAGGGATGAGTAGAAGGCCTCCTACCATCGTGGTTGATAGGTGACCTTGTTCATGGAAAAACCTGATTGTTTTATTAGCTAGACATTCGATTCTTCCCGATGGGTGCGTTTTCGCTTTCTACGTATTTTTTTCAGCGCACCTAATAAACCCAAGGACCTCTCTAAAAACCAGATGTGCTTCGAAAATATTTTGGCTTAAGAAATTCTTCAGGACAAAGGGATTGACTGAAGACGCCTGTTGATACAATACAGTGACAGCGAAAAAATATATTGGGCCCTTAGGTTTATTGAGGGTCGAAGTGACGTTACGCAGGCCGCTGGCTGTCCGGTCGCGAGGGCTGGCATGCAGATGTTTAGGCGACGTAACAATATCGTTATACGTCATATAGTGATGCAATATAGCGTTATACGTTATAACGTAATAGTATATAACGTTAGACATCATATAGTGATGCAGTATATCGTTATACGTTATAACGTAATAGTATATAACGTTATACGACATATAGTGATGCAGTATAACGTTATAGGTTATAACGTAATAGTCTATATAGTTATACGTCATATAGTGATGCAATATAGCGTTATACGTCACATAGTGATGCACTATAGAGTGATACGACATATAGTGGTGCAATATATCGTTATACGCTATAACGTAATAGTATATAACGTTAGACGACATACAGAGATGCAATATAGAGTTATAAGACATATAGTGGTGCAATACATCGTTATGCGTTATAACGTAATAGTATATAACGTTATACGTCATATAGTGATGCAATAATACGTTATACGTCATATAGAGATGCAATATAACGTTATATGTCATATAGTGATGCAATATAGCATTATACGTTATAACGTGATAGCACATGACGTTATGCGTCATATAGTGCTGAAATATAACGTTATAAGTGATATAGTGATGCAATACATCGTTATACCTTATAACGTAATAGTATATAACGTTATACGTCATATAGTGATGCAGTATGACGTTATAGGTTATAACGTAATAGTATATAACGTTATACGTCACATAGTAATAAATTATGTCGTTATACGTTATAACGTAATACTCCGTAACGTTATACGTGATATAGTGATGCAATATAACGTTATACGTTATAACGTAACAGTATATGACGTTATACGTCATATAGTGATGCAATATAGCGTTGTAAGTGATATAGTGATGCAATATAACGTTATGCGTTATAACGTAATATTATATAAGGTTATACTTCATATAGTGATGCAATTTAACGTTGTAAGCGATATAGTGATGCAATATAACGTTATGCGTTCTAACGTAATTTTATATAAGGTTATACATCAGATAGTGATGCAATATACGTTATAAGTTATAACGTAATTGTATAAACGTTATACGTCATATAGTGATGCAATAATACGTTTTACGTCATATAGAGATGCAATATAACGTTATACGTCATATAGTGATGCAATATAAAGCGATACGTCATATAGAGATGAAATATAACGGTATACGTTATAACGTAATAGTGTATAACGTTATACGTCATATAGTGATGCAATATATAGTTATAAGTCATATAGTGGTGCAATATAAAGTTATACGTCATATCGTGATGCAATATAACGTTATACGTTATACGTAGTATGCTGATGCAATATATCGTTGTAAGTGATATAGTGATGCAATGTAACGTTATGCGTTATAACGTAGTAGTATATAAGGTTATACTTCATATAGTGATGTAATAAACGTTATAAGTTATAACGTCGTAGCATCAACATTATACGTCATACAGTGATTCAATAATACGTTATACGTTATATAGAGATGCAATATAACGTTATAGGTTATAACGTAATAGTATATAACGTTATACGTCACATAGTAATGCATAATGTCGTTATGCGTTATAACGTAATACTCCGTAACGTTATACTTGATATAGTGATGCAATATAACGTTATACGTTATAACGTAATATTATATAACGTTATACGTTATAACGTAATATTATATAACGTTATACGTTATAACATAATATTATATAACGTTATACTTCATATAGTGATGCAATATAACGTTATAAGTTATAACGTAATAGTATAAACGTTATCTGTCATATAGTGATGCAATAATACGTTATACGTCATATAGAGATGCAATATAAGGTTGTACGTCATATAGCGATGCAATACAACGTTATACGTCATATAGTGACGCAACATAATGTTATGCGTCATATAGTTATGCAATGTAGCGTTACACGTTGTAACGTAATAGTATATAACGTTAGACATCATATAGTGATGCAATATATCGTTATACGTTATATCGTAACAGTATATAACGTTATACGTCACATAGTGATGCAATATAATGTGATACGTCATATAGTGGTGAGATATATCCTTATACGCTATAACGTAATAGTATATAACGTTATACGTCATATAGTGATGCAATATAGCGTTATACGTTATAACGTAATATTATATAAGGTTGTACTTCATATAGTGATGCAATATAAAGTTATAAGTTATAACGTAGTAGCATCAATGTTATACGCCATATAGTGATTCAATAATACGTCATACGTTATATAGAGATGCAATATAAAGTTATAGGTTATAACGTAACAGTATATAACGTTATACGTCACATAGTAATGCATAATGTCGTTATACGTTATAACGTAGTACTCCGTGACGTTATACGTGATATAGTGATGCAATATAAAGTTATACGTCATATAGTGGTGCAATATGTCGTTATGCGTTATAAAGTAATAGTATATAACGTTATACGTCATATAGTGGTGCAATATAACGTTATACGTCATATGGAGATGCAATATAATGTTATACGTTATAACGTAATATTCTATATCGTTATACGTCAAATAGAGATGCAGTATAACTTTGTAGGTTATAACCCAATAGTATACAACGTTATACGACATAACGTAATAGTATATAACGTTATACGTTATAACGTAATAGTATATAACGTTATACGTTTTAACGTAATAGTATATAACGTTATACGTTATAACGGAATAGTATGTCGGAGATGTAGAGACATCGAGCCTTTCGTTTGGAAGATTTCTCAATACTTGTGCTCGGGGTGACATAACTGGTCGCCGAACGTAGCCACGGTGACGGGATGAACGAAATGTTTTACAAAGGAGTTTCCAGTGTTAACGGATACGCTGTATAAACAATCAAGTCTTGATCAGGAGCAATGCTGGTTTATGTGGAACTGCCTAGTTACGGCGCTTGGGAATTTGTTAATATTCCTGATCGATATGCATTTGATATATGTAACTGTATCTGTCTTTTATTTTGCAATCTCCTTGGAGAGTTTACTGTCATCGTCTTGGAGTTATTCTTAGAGAAACCCTGTGCCTGAGTGAACGTGTCAGTGTGCTATCAAAAATATATTAAAACGTACAGAAAGATTCCCGTTGACCGTGGATTCGTTACAGAACCCAAGAATATTATTAAAAGCATTTGTTTACTTATTGTTTGTTATCTTAGTTAACCGTTAAACTAATTATTTATCAAACTTTGTAAAGAAATGTAATTTTATGTAAATACAACCTTTATTGAACATCATGATGGCAAATGCTAACGAAGAATTGTCTCGCGCTCGAAATCCAAACGACAATTCGACATCAGAAGTGGGATACGTGCCGTTTATTACTATGCAAGAGCATTTGACTGTCATGCGAGAGTTGATTCAGACGCTAGTGCAAAATCCGAAAGAAGAACCTAAAAATTTATCGCTTCCGCGCTTTAATCCTGAAATTGCGGGTTCTGACTCAGCTGCATGGTGTGCAGTTGTTAATTTGTATATGAAAGAGAATCCTTTACAAGGCAGTGCGTTGTTTTCTGCTTTAAGTAGCGCACTGGAAGGATCAGCAGCACAATGGCTCACGCAAGTGCTAGTAGGTAGAGAAGTTACCTGGACAAAATTTAAAGACCTTTTTATTGCGCGTTTTGGTGCTAGAGAAACAGCAACTTCGGCGTTAATGAAAATGTCCAACGAAAAACCACTGAAGGATGAAACCTTGGGAGCATTTGGAATTCGTCTTCGCTCTCTCTTGAAAGCGAGGTGGGAAAATTCAACTATGGCTGAGGTGATCAATGCTACTGTCCTTTTCCAATTGGCTTCGCAAGATCAACGAATTGAGCGAATAGCACTTACGACTGATATCAAGACAGAGGATCAATTTCTAAGTGAAATGAGAGCATTCTCCTTTGCGAAGAAGAGGTCAGTGTCTTCGTCGGATAACTCTTCTGCGGCTCCTGGAGCAAAACGATATAAAATTTCTGATTTCTACCGAAGCAAATGTCATTACTGTGGTAACTACGGTCATAAAGTAGTGGATTGTCAGAAAAGAATAAAATTTGGAAAGCAGAAGAACATACAGAACTCGGAGAACATCATCAAAAGTGACATGCTTTAAGTGTCGCGAGGAGGGACATATTGCGCCTTATTTTCCGCTGTTGCGGAAGGGGAAAAATAACAGTAATACACCAAAGGGAAGCAATGATTATAATAATGAGCGTCGGGTCGACTTCTGTGTTACGGAAACTTCAATGGGTAGATTAACTCATCTGGGTGAGTTGTTTCCATTTTATTTTGATTCTGGAGCGGAGTGTTCGCTGATTAAAGAATCTGTGGCTTTGAAATTTTCCGATAAAAGAGAGACGAATGTAGTAGTGATGCGAGGAATAGGAAATACTACCAATAAGAGTACTTTACAAATTTTGTCTGTTGTGTGTATTAACGAATTTACGTTGGAGATAGTTTTCCATGTCCTTGCTGATAAATATTTAAAATATGACATAATGATTGGTCGTGAAATTTTGAGCCGGGGTTTTGATATAAAAATCACTCAAAATAGTGTTGCTATTAGTAGAACAAAAGTATTTAATTATACAGTAATTATATAAACAAAAGTAATTATAACGTAATATTATATAACTTTATACGACATAACGTAATAGTATATAACGTTGTACGTCATATAGTGATGCGATATGACGTTATACGTTATAACGTGATAGTATATAACGTTATACGTCATATAGTGATGCAATATAAAGCGATACGTCATATAGAGATGAAATATAACGGTATACGTTATAACATAATAGTGTATAACGTTATACGTCATATAGTGATGCAATATAAAGTTATACGTCATATCATGATGCAATATAACGTTATACGTTATAACATAATAGTACATAACGTTATGCGTCATATAGTGATGAAATATAACGTTATAAGTGATATAGTGATGCAATACACCGTTATACCTTATAAAGTAATAGTATATAACGTTATACGTCATATAGAGATGCAATATAAAGCTATACGTCATTTAGTGATGCAATATAGCGTTATACGTTATAACGTAATAGTATATAACGTTAGACATCATATAGTGATGCAATATATCGTTATACGTTATAACGTAATAGTATATAACGTTATAAGTCATATAGTGATGCAATATAAAGCGATACGTCATATAGAGATGAAATATAACGGTATACGTTATAACGTAATAGTGTATAACGTTATACGTCATATAGTGATGCAATATAAAGTTATAAGTCATATAGTGGTGCAATATAAAGTTATACTTCATATCTTGATGCAATATAACGTTATACGTTACAACATAATAGTACATGACGTTATGCGTCATATAGTGATGAAATATAACGTTATAAGTGATATAGTGATGCAATACATCGTTATACCTTATAACGTAATAGTATATAACGTTATACGTCACATGGTAATGCTATATAACGTTATACGTTATATCAGTATATGACGTTATACGTCATATGGTGATGCAGTATAACGTTATAGGTAATAACGTAATAGTATATAACGTTATACGTCACATAGTGATACAATATAGTGTTATCCGTTATTACGAAATAGTATATAAAGTTATACGTCGTACAGTGATGCAATATAACGTTATGCATTATAACGTAATAGTATATAACGTTATACGTCACATAGTGATGCAATATACCGTTATACGTTATAACGTAATAGTATATAACGTTATACCTCATATAGTGATGCAGTATAAAGTTATAGGTTATAACGCAATAGTATATAACGTTATACGTCACATAGTAATGCAATATGTCGTTATACGTTGTAACGTAATGCTCCATAACGTTACGCATCATATTGTAATGCAATATAACGTTATACGTTAAAACGTAATACTCCATAACGTTATACGTCATATAGAGATGCAATATAACGTTATAAGTTATAACGTAATAGTATAAACGTTATACATCATATAGTGATGTAATATAACGTTATAAGTGATATAGTGATGCAATATAACGTTATAAGTGATATAGTTATGCAATATAACGTTATGCGTTATAACGTAATAGTATAAATCATTATACGATATAAGGTAATACTCTATAACGCTGTACGATATAACGTAATAGTTCATAACGTTATACGTCATATAGGGATGCTATATAACGTTATAAGTGATATAGTGATGCTACATAACGTTATACCTTATAACGTAATAGTATATAACGTTATACGTCATATAGTGTGGCAGTACATCGTCATAGGTTGTAACGTAATAGTATATGACGTTATACGTGATATAGTGGTGCAATGTATCGTTATACCTTATAACGTAATAGTACACAACGTTATACGTCATATAGTGATGCAGTGTAACGTTATAGGTAGTAACGTAATAGTATATAACGTTATAAGTCACATAGTGATGAAATATATCGTTATCCGTTATAACGTAATAGTATATAACGTTATACGTCATATAGTGATGCAGTATAACATTATAGGTTATAACGCAATAGTACATAACGTTATACGTCACATAGTCATGCAATATGTCGTTATACGTTGTAACGTCATGCTCCATAACGTTATGCGTCATATAGTAATGCAATATAACGTTATACGTTAAAACGTAACAGTATATGACGTTATTCGTCATATAGTGATGCAACATGTAGTCATACGTTATAGCATAATTCTCTATAACGTTATACGTTATAATGTAATAGTATAAGACGTTATGCGTCATATAGTGATACAATATAACGTTATAAGTGATATAGTGATGCAATATAACGTTATGCAAAATAACGTTATGCGTTATAACGGAATAGTATAAATCGTTATACGATATTAGGTAATACTCTATAACGCTATACCTCATAACCTAATAGTTCATAACGTTATACGTCATATAGGGATGCTATATAACGTTATAAGTGATATAGTGATGCTACATAACGTTATACCTTATAAGGTAATAGTATATAACGTTAAACGTCATATAGTGATGCAGTACATCGTTATAGGTTATAACGTAATAGTATATGACGTTATACGTCATATAGTGGTGTAATATATCGCTATACCTTATAACGTAATAGTATATAAGGTTATACTTCATATAGTGATGCAATATATCGGTATACCTTATAACGTAATAGTATATAAGGTTATACTTCATATAGTGATGCAATATATCGTTGTACCTTTTAACGTAATAGTATATAACGTTATACGTCATATAGTGATGCAGTATAACGTTATAGGTTATAACGCAATAGTATATAACGTTATACGTCACATAGTCATGCAATATGTCGTTATGCGTTGTAACGTAATGCTCCATAACGTTATGCGTCATATAGTAATGCAATATAACGTTATACGTTATAACGTAACAGTATATGACGTTACTCGTCATATAGTGATGCAATATATAGTGATACGTTACAGCGTAATACTCTATAACGTTCTACGTTATAATGTAATAGTATGTGACATTATGCGTCATATAGTAATGCAATATAACGTTATAAGTGATATAGTGATGCATTATATCGTTATACGTTGTAACGTAATACTCCATAACATTATACGTCATATAGTAATGCAATATAACGTTATACGATAAAACGTAGTACTCCATAACGTTATACGCCATATAGTGATGCAATATATCGTTATAAGTTATAACGTAATAGTATAAACGTTATACATCATATAGTGATGCAATATAACGTTATAAGTGATATAGTGATGCAATATAACGTTATACCTTATAACGTAATAGTATATGACGTTATACGTCATATAGTGATGCAGTACATCGATATAGGTTATAACGTAATGGTATATGACGTTATACGTCATATAGTGGTGCAATATATCGTTTTACCTTATAATGTAATAGTATATAAGGTTATACTTCATATAGTGATGCAATATATCGTTATACCTTATAGCGTAATAGTATATAACGTTATACGTCATATAGTGATGCAGTATAACATTATAGGTTAAAACGCAATAGTATATAACGTTATGCGTCACATAGTAATGCAATATGTCGTTATACGTTGAAACGTAATACTCCATAACGTTATACGTCATATAGTACTGCAATATAACGTTATACGTTATATCAGTATATGACGTTATACGTCATATAGTGATGAAGTATAAAGTTATAGGTAATAACGTAATAGTATATAACGTTATACGTCATATAGGGATGCAATATAACGTTATGCATTATAACCTAATAGCATATAACGTTATACGTCAAATAGTGATGCAATATATCGTTATACGTTGTACCGTAATACTCCATAACGTTATACGTCATATAGTAATGCAATATAAGGTTATACGATTAAACGTAATACTCCATAACGTTATACGTCATATAGTGATGCAATATAATGTTATAACTTATAACGGAATAGTATATGACGTTATACGTCATATAGTGATGCAGCACATCGATATAGGTTATAACGTAATGTTATATGACGTTATACGTCATATAGTGATGCAGTATAACGTTATAGGTTATAACGCAATAGTATATAACGTTATACGTCATATAGTGATGCAATATAACGTTATGCATTATAACGTAATAATATATAACGTTATACGTGAAATAGTGATGCAATATATCGTTATACGTTATAACGTAATAGTATATAACGTTATACATCATATAGTGATGCAGTATAACGATATAGGTTATAACGGAATAGTATATAACGTTATACGTCACATAGTGATGCAGTATACGTTATACGATAAAACGTAATACTCCATAACGTTATACGTCATATAGTGATGCAGTATAACGTTATAGGTTATAACGCAATAGTATATAACGTTATACGGCATATAGTAATGCAATATACGTTATACGATAAAACGTAATACTCCATAACGTTATACGTCATATAGTGATGCAATATAACGTTATGAGTTATAACGTAATAGTATAAACGTTATACATCATACAGTGATGCAATATAACGTTATAAGTGATATAGTGATGCAATATCACGTTATACCTTATAACGTAATAGTATATGACGTTATACGTCATATAGTGATGCAGTATAACGTTATAGGAAATAACGTAATAGTATATAACGTTATACGTCATATAGTGATGCAATATAACGTTATGCATTATAACGTAATAATATATAACGTTATACGTGAAATAGTGATGCAATATATCGTTATACGTTATAACGTAATAGTATATAACGTTATACATCATATAGTGATGCAGTATAACGATATAGGTTATAACGGAATAGTATATAACGTTATACGTCACATAGTGATGCAGTATAAAGTTATGGGTTATAACGCAATAGTATATAACGTTATACGTCACATAGTAATGCAATATACGTTATACGTTAAAACGTAATACTCCATAACGTTATACTTCATATAGAGATGCAATATAACGTTATAAGTTATAACGTAATAGTATAAACGTTATACATCATATAGTGATGTAATATAACGTTATAAGTGATATAGTGATGCAATATAACGTTATATGTGATATAGTTATGCAATATAACGTTATGCGTTATAACGTAATAGTATATAACGTTATACGTCATATAGTGATGCAGTATAACGTTATAGGTTATAACGTAATAGTATATAACGTTATACGTCACATAGTAATGCATTATGTCGTTATACGTTATAACGTAATACTCCGTAACGTTATACGTGATATAGTGATGCAATATAACGTTATAAGTTATAACGTAATAGTATATAACGTTATACGTCATATAGTGATGCAGTACATCGTTATAGGTTATAACGTAATGGTATATGACGTTATACGTCATATAGTCGTGCAATATAAAGCTATACGTTATATCAGTATATGACGTTATACGTCATATGGTGATGCAGTATAACGTTATAGGTAATAACGTAATAGTATATAACGTTATACGTCACATAGTGATGAAATATATTTTTATCCGGTATTACGTAATTGTATATAACGTTATACGTCATGCAGTGATGCAATATAACGTTATGCATTATAACGTAATAGTATATAACGTTATACGTCATATGGTGATGCAGTATAACGTTATAGGTAATAACGTAATAGTATATAACGTTACACGTCACATAGTGATAAAATATATTGTTATCCGTTATTACGTAATAGTATATAACGTTATACGTCGTACAGTGATGCAATATAACGTTATGCATTATAACGTAATAGTATATAACGTTATACGTCACATAGTGATGCAATATATCGTTATACGTTATAACGTAATAGTATATAACGTTAAACGTCATATAGTGATGCAGTATAAAGTTATAGGTTATAACGCAATAGTATATAACGTTATACGTCACATAGTAATGCAATATGTCGTTATACGTTGTAACGTCATGCTCCATAACGTTATGCGTCATATAGTAATGCAATATAACGTTATACGCTATAACAGTATATGACGTTATACGTCTTATAGTGACGCAGTAAAACGTTATAGGTTATAACGTACTAGTATATGACGTTATACGTCATATAGTGGTGCAATATAACGTTATAAGTGATATAGTGATGCAATAAAACGTTATAGGTTATAACGTAATACTATATAACGTTATACGTCATATAGTGACCGAGTATAACGTTATAGGTTGTAACGTAATAGTATATGACGTTATACGTCATATAGTGGTGAAATATATCGTTATAACGTAATAGTATATAAGGTTATACTTCATATAGTGATGCAATATATCGTTATACCTTATAACGTAATAGCATATAAGGTTATACTTCATATAGTGATGCAATATAACGTTATAAGTGATATAGTGATGCAATATAACGTTGTACCTTATAACGTAATAGTATACAACGTTATACGTCATATAGTGATGCAATACAACGTTATAGGTTATAACGTAATAGTATATGACGTTATACGTCATATAGTAGTGCAATATACCGTTATAGATTATATTGTAATAGAATATAAAGTTATACTTCATATAGTGAAGCAATATATCGTTATACCTTATAACGTAATAGTATATAAGGTTATACTTCATATAGTGATGCAATATATTGTTATAAGTGATATAGTGATGCAATATAACGTGACAAGTGGTATAGTGATGCAATATAGCGTTATGCATTATAACGTAATAGTATAAATCGTTATACCATATAAGGTAATACTCTATAACGTTATACGTTATAATGTAATAGTATATGACGTTATACGTCATATAGTGACGCAGTATAACGTTATATGTTGTAACGTAATACTCCATAATGTTATACGTCATATAGTAATGCAATATAACGTTATAAGTGATATAGTGATGCAATATAACGTTATACCTTATAACGTAATAGCATATAACGTTATATGTCACATAGTGATGCAATATATCGTTATACGTTGTAACGTAATACTCCATAACGTTATACGTCATATATTCATGCAACATAACGTTATTCGTTATATCTGTATATGACGTTGTACGTCATATAGTGATGAAGTATAACGTTACAGGTAATAACGTAATAGTATATAACGTTATACGTCACATGGTGATGAAACATATCGCTATCCGTTAAAACGTAATAGTATATAATGTTATACGTCATATAGTGATGCAGTACAACGTTATAGGATATAACGTAATAGCATATGACGTTATACGTCATATAGTGGT
Organism: Bombus affinis; assembly: GCF_024516045.1. Taxonomy (NCBI): domain Eukaryota; kingdom Metazoa; phylum Arthropoda; class Insecta; order Hymenoptera; family Apidae; genus Bombus; species Bombus affinis. The sequence continues at coordinate 238,861 of NW_026108871.1, read as the reverse complement.
GCAATATAACGTTATAAGTGATATAGTGATGCAATATAACGCTACACGTTATAACGTAATAGTTCATAACGTTATACGTCATATAGTAACACAATATAACGTTATACGTTATAACAGTATATGACGTTATACGTCATATAGTGGTGCAATATATCGTTACAACGTAATAGTATATAAGGATATACTTCATATAGTGATGCAATATATTGTTATAAGTGATATAGTGATGCAATATAACGTTATAAGTGCTATAGTGATGCAATATAGCGTTATGCATTATAACGTAATAGTATAAATCGTTATACGATATAAGGTAATACTCTATAACGATATACGCTATAATGTAATAGTATATGACGTTATACGTCATATAGTGATGCAGTACAGCGTTATAGGTTACAACGTAATAGTATATGACGTTATACGTCATATAGTGGTGCAATATAACGTTATAAGTGATATGGTGATGCAATATAACGTTATGCGTTATAACTTAATAGTATATATCGTTATACGTCACATAGTGATGCAATATATCGTTATACGTTGTAACGTAATACTCCATAACGTTATACGTTATAATGCAATAGTACGTGACGTTATACGTCATATAGGGATGCTATTTAACGTTATAAGTGATATAGTGATGCAATATAACGTTATACCTTATAACGTAATAGTATATAAGGTTATACTTCATATAGTGATGCAATATATCGTTATACCTTATAACGTAATAGTATATAAGGTTATACTTCATATAGTGATGCAATATAACGTTATGCATTATAACGTAATAGTATAAAACGTTATACGTCACATGATGATGCAATATAACGTTATACTTTATAACGTAATAGTATATAACGTTATACGTCATATAGTGATGCAGTACAGCGTTATAGGTTACAACGTAATAGTATATGACGTTATACGTCATATAGTGGTGCCATATAACGTTATAGGTTGTAACGTAATACTCCATAACGTTAAACGTCATATAGTGATGCAATATAACGTTATGCATTATAACGTAATAGTATAAAACGTCATGCGTCACATAATGATGCAATATAACGTTATACCTTATAACGTAATAGTATATAACGTTATACGTCATATAGTGATGCAGTACAACGTTATAGGTTACAACGTAATAGTATATGACGTTATACGTCATATAGTGGTGCAATATAACGTTATAAGTGATATAGTGATGCAATATAACGTTATGCGTTATAACGTAATAGTATATATCGTTATACGTCACATAGTGATGCAATATATCGTTATACGTTGTAACGTAATACTCCATAACGTTATACGTCATATAGTAATGCAATATAACGTTATAATAGATATAGTGATGCAATATAAAGTTATACCTTATAACGTAATAGTATATAACGTTATACGTCATATAGTGACGCAGTATAACGTTATTGGTTGTAACGTAATAGTATATGACGTTATACGTCATATAGTGGTGCAATATATCGTTATACCTTATAACGTAATAGTATATAAGGTTATACTTCATGTAGTGATGCAATATATCGTTATACCTTATAACGTAATAGTATATAAGGTTATACTTCATATAGTGATGCAATATAACGTTATAAGTGATATAGTGATGCAATATAGCGTTATGCGTTATAACGCAATAGTATAAATCGTTATAAGATATAAGGTAATACTCCATAACGTTATACGTTATAATGTAATAGTACATGACGTTATACGTCATATAGAGATGCAGTACAACGTTATAGGTTACAACGTAGTAGTATATGACGTGATACGTCATATAGTGGTGCAATATATCGTTATACCTTATAATGTAATAGAATATAAGGTGATACTTCATATAGTGAAGCAATATATCGTTATACCTTATAACGTAATAGTATATATGGTTACACTTCATATAGTGATGCAATATATTGTTATACCTTATAACGTAATAGTATATAACGTTATACGTCATATAGTGACGCAGTATAACGTTATAGGTAGTAACGTAATACTCCATAACGTTATACGTCATATAGTGATGCAATATAACGCTATACGTTATAACGTAATAGTTCACAACGTTATACGTCATATAGGGATGCTATTTAACGTTATAAGTGATATAGTGATGCAATATAACGTTATAAGTGATATAGTGATGCAATATAGCGTTATACCTTCTAACGTAATGGTATATAAGGTTACACTTCATATAGTGATGCACTATATCGTTATACCTTATAACGTAGTAGTATATATCGTTATACGTCATATAGTCACGCAGTATAACGTTATAGGATCTAACGTAATAGTATATAACGTTATACGTCACATAGTGATGAAATATATCGTTATCCGTTATAACGTAATAGTATATGACGTTATACGTCATATAGTGGTACAATATAACGTTATAAGAGATATAGTGATGCAATATAACGTTATGCGTTATAACGTAATAGTATATAACGTTATACGTCACATAGTGATGCAATATATCGTTATACGTTGCAAGGTAATACTCCATAACGTTATACGCCTTATAGTAATGCAATATAACGTTATACGTTAAAACATAATACTCCATAACGTTATACGTCATATAGTGATGCAATAAACCGTTATAAGTTATAACGTAGTAGTATAAAGGTTATACATCATATAGTGATGCAATATAACGTTATAAGTGATATAGTGATGCAATATAACGTTATAAGTGATTTAATTATGCAATATAACGTTACAAGTGATATAGTGATGCAATATAGCGTAATGCGTTATAACGTAATAGTATATAAGGTTATACTTCATATAGTGATGCAATATAACGTTATACCTTATAACGTAATAGTATATAAGGTTATACTTCATATAGTGATACAATATATCGTTATACCTTGTAACGTAATAGTATATAACGTTGTACGTCATATAGTGATGCAGTACAACGTTATAGGTTATAACGTAGTAGTATATAAGGTTATACTTCATATAGTGATGCAATATATCGTTATACCCTATAACGTAATAGTATATAAGGTTATACTTCATATAGTGATGCAATATATCGTTATACCTTATAACGTAATAGTATATAATGTTTTACGTCATATAGTGACGCAGTATAACGTTATAGGTTGCAACGTAATAGTATATGACGTTATACGTCATATAGTGGTGCAATATATCGTTATACCTTATAATGTAGTAGTGTATAAGGTTATACTTCATATAGTGATGCAATATAACGTTATACCTTATAACGTAATAGTATATAAGGTTATACTTCATATAGTGATACAATATATCGTTATACCTTATAACGTAATAGTATATAACGTTGTACGTCATATAGTGACGCAGTATAACGTTATAGGTTGTAACGTAATAATCCAGAACGATATACGTCATATAGCAATGCAATATAACGTTATGCATTATAACGTAATAGTATAAAACGTCATACGTCACATAATCATGCAATATAACGTTATACCTTATAACGTAATAGTATATAACGTTATACGTCACATAGTGATGCAATATACCGTTATACGTTGTATCGTAATACTCCATAACGTTGTACGTCATATAGTAATGCAATATAACGTTATACGCTAAAACGTAATAATCCATTACGTTATACGTCATATAGTGATGCAATATAACGCTATACGTTATAACGTAATAGTTCATAACGATATACGTCATATAGGGATGCTATATATCGTTATAAGTGATATAGTGATGCAATATAACGTTATACCTTATAATGTAATAGTATATAAGGTTATACTTCATATAGTGATGCAATATAACGTTATGCATTATAACGTAATAGTATATAACGTTATACGTCATATAGTGATGCAGTACAACGTTATAGGTTATAACGTAATAGTATATAAAGTTATACATCACATAGTGATGAAATATATCGTTATCCGTTATAACGTAATAGTATATAAGATTATACTTCATATAGTGATGCAATATATCGTTATACCTTATAATGTAATAGTATATAAGGTTATACTTCATATAGTGATGCAGTACAACGTTATAGGTTATAACGTACTAGTATATGACGTTACACGTCATATAGTAGTGCAATATAACGTTATAAGTGATATAGTGATGCAATATAACGTTATACCTTATAACGTAATAGTATATAACGTTATACGTCATATAGTGATGCAGTACAACGTTATAGGTTATAACGTAATAGTATATGACGTTATACGTCATATAGTGGTGCAGTATAACGTTATAGGTAATAACGTAATAGTATATAACGTTATACGTCATATAGTAGTGCAATATAACGTTATAAGTGATATAGTGATGCAATATAACGTTATACCTTATAACGTAATAGTATATAACGTTATACGTCATATAGTGATGCAGTACAACGTTATAGGTTATAACGTAATAGTATATGAAGTTATACGTCATATAGCGGTGCAGTATAACGTTATAGGTTATAACGTCATAGTATATGACGTTATACGTCATATAGTGGTGCAGTATAACGTTATAGGTAATAACGTAATAGTATATAAAGTTATACATCACAAAGTGATGAAATATATCGTTATCCGTTATAACGCAATAGTATATAAGATTATACTTCATATAGTGATGCAATATATCGTTATACCTTATAATGTAATAGTATATAAGGTTATACTTCATATAGTGATGCAGTACAACGTTATAGGTTATAACGTACTAGTATATGACGTTATACGTCATATAGTAGTGCAATATAACGTTATAAGTGATATAGTGATGCAATATAACGTTATACCTTATAACGTAATAGTATATAACGTTATACGACATATAGTGATGCAGTACAACGTTATAGGTTATAACGTAATAGTATATGACGTTATACGTCATATAGTGGTGCAATATAACGTTATAGGTAATAACGTAATAGTATATAACGTTATACGCCACATAGTGATGAAATATATCGTTATCCGTTATATCGTAATAGTATATAACGTTATACGTCATATAGTGATGCAATATAACGTTATGCATTATAACGTAATAGTATATAACGCTATACGTCATATGGTCATGCAGTACAACGTTATAGGTTATAGCGTAATAGCATATGACGTTATACGTCATATAGTAGTGCAATATAACGTTATAAATGATACAGTGATGCAGTACAACGTTATAGGTTATAACGTAATAGTATATGACTTTATACGTCATATAGTAGTGCAATATAACGATATAAGTGATATAGAGATGCAATATAACGTTATAGGTAATAACGTAATAGTATATAACGTTATACGTCATATAGTAGTGCAATATAAAGTTATGCGTTATAACGTAATATTATATAACGTTATACGTCACACAGTGATGCAATATATCGTTATAAGTGATATAGTGATGCAATATAGCGTTATACCTTATAACGTAATAGTATATAACGTTATACTAGTGTATAACGTTAGTATAATATACTAATAGTATATAACGTTATATAACGTTATAGTAGTGCAATATAAAGTTATGCGTTATAACGTAATAGTATATAACGTTATACTTCATATAGTGATGCAATATAACGTTATACGTTATATAGAGATGCAACATAACGTTATAGGTTATAACGTAATAGTCTATATCGTTATACTTCACATAGTGATGGAATATATCGCTATACGTCATATAGTGGTGCAATATATCGTTATACATTATAACTTAATAGTATATAACGTTATACTTCACATAATGATGGAATATATAGTTATACCTTATAACGTAATATTATATTAGGTTGTACTTCATATAGTGATGCAATATAAAGTTATACGTCATATAGTTGTGCAATGTATCGTTATACGCTATAACGTAATAGTATATAACGTTATACGCCATATAGTGATGCAATATAACGTTGTAAGTGATATAGTGATGCAATATATCGTTATACCTTATAACGTAATATTATATTAGGTTGTACTTCATATAGTGATGTAAAATAACGTTATAAGTTATAACGTAGTAGTATCAACGTTATATGTCATATAGTGATTCAATAATACGTTATACGTTATGTACTGATGCAGTATAACGTTATAGGCTATAACGTCATAGTATATAACGTTATACGTCAAATAGTAATGCAATATGTCGCTACACGTTATAACGTAATACTGCATAGCTTTATACGTGATATAGTGATGCAATATAACGTTATGCGCTATAACGTAATAGTATATAACGGTATACGTCATATAGTGATGCAATAATACGTTACACGTCATATAGAGATGCAATATAACGTTATACGTTATAACGTAATAGTATATAACGTTATACGCCATATAGTGGTGCAATATATCGTTATGCGTTATAACGTAATGGTATATAACGTTATACTTCACATAGTGATGGAATATATAGTTATACCTTATAACGTAATAGTATATAAGGTTATACGTCATATAGTGATGCAATATAACGTTGTAAGTGATATAGTGATGCAATATATCGTTATACCTTATAACGTAATAGTATATAACGTTATACGTCATATTGTTATGCAGTATAACGTTATAGGTTATAACGTAATAGTATATTACGTTATACGTCACATAGTAATGCAATATGTCGCTATACGTTATAACGTAATGCCCCATAACATTATACATTATATAGTGATACAATATAACGTTATACGTCATATAGATATGCAATATAATGTTGTACGTCATATAGCGATGAAATATAACGTTATACGTTATAACGTAATAGTATATATCGTTAAACGTCATATAGTGATGCAATATAACGTTATAAGTGAAATAATGATGCAATATATCGTTATACCTTATAACGCAATAGTATATACCGTTATACGTAATACAGAGATGCAAGATAAAGTTATACGTCATATCGTGATGCAATATATCGTTATACGTTATGACGTAATAGTATATAACGTTATACGTCATATAGTGATGCAATATAATGCGATACGTCATATACAGATGAAATATAACGGTACACGTTATAGCGTAATAGTGTATAACGTTATACGTCATATAGTGGTGCAATATAACGTTATGCGTTATAACGTAATATTATATAAGGTTACACTTCATATACTGATGCAATATAACGTTATAAGTTATAACGTAATAGTATAAACGTTATACGTCATATAGTGATGCAATAATACGTTATACGTCATATAGAGATGCAATATAAAGTTAAACGTCATATAGAGATACAATATAACGTTATACGTTATAACGTAATAGTCTATATCGTTATACTTCACATAATGATGGAATATATCGTTATACGTCATATAGTGGTGCAATATATCGTTATACGCTATAACTTAATAGTATATAACGTTATACGTCACATAATGATGGAATATATAGTTATACCTTATAACGTAATAGTATATAACATTATACGTCATATAGTGATGCAGTATAACGTTATAGGTTATAATGTAATAGTCTATATCATTATACGTCATATAGTAATGCAATATAGCGTTATACGTTATAACGTAATAGTATATAACGTTAGACATCATATAGTGAGGCAATATATCGTTATACGTTATAAAGTAATAGTGTATAACGTTATGCGTCATATAGTGATGCAGTATAATGTTATAGGTTATAACGTAATAGTCTATATCGTTATACGTCATATAGTGATGCAATATATCGTAATACGTCATAACGTAATGGTATATAACGTTATACGTCATATAGTGATGCAATATAAAGTTATATGTCATATAGAGATGCAATATAATGTTGTACGTCATATAGCGATGTAATATAACGTTATACGTTATAACGTAATAGTATATGACGTTATACGTCATATAGTGATGCAATATAATGTTATGCGTCATATAGTTATGCAATGTAGCGTTATACGATATAACGTAATAGTATAAAACGTTAGACATCATATAGTTATGCAATATCTCGTTATACGTTATAACGTATTATTCTATATCGTTATACGTCAAATAGAGATGCAGTATAACGTTATAGGCTATAACGTAATAGTATATAACGTTATACGTCACATAGTAATGCAATATGTCGCTATACATTATAACGTAATACTCCGTAACGTTATACGTCATATAGTGAGGCAATATAACGTTATAAGTGATATAGTCATGCAATATATCGTTATACGTTATAACGTAATATTCTATATCGTTATACGTCAAATAGAGATGCAGTATAACGTTATAGGTTATAACGTAATAGTATATAACGTTATACGTCACATAGTAATGCAATATGTCGCTATACGGTATAACGTAATACTCCGTAACGTTATACTTGATATAGTGATGCAACATAACGTTATACGTTATAACGTAACAGTATATGACGTTATACGTCATATAGTGATGCAGTATAACGTTATAGGTTATGACGTAATAGTATATAACGTTATACTTCACATAATGATGGAATATATAGTTATACCTTATAACGTAACAGTATATAATGTTATACGTTATATAGTGATGCAATATAAAGTGATACGTCATATAGTGGTGCAATATATCGTTATACATTATAACTTAATAGTATATAACGTTATACGTCACATAGTAATGCAATATGTCGCTATACGTTATAACGTAATACTCCGTAACGTTATACGTGATATAGTGATGCAATGTAACGTTAAATGTTATAGCGTAACAGTATACTACGTATACGTTATACGTAGTATAGTGATGAAATATATCGTTGTAAGTGATATAGTGATGCAATATAACGTTATGCGTTATAACGTAATAATATATAGGGTTATACTTCATATAGTGATGCAATATAACGTTATGCGTTATAACGTAATAGTATATAACGTTATACGTCGCATAGTAATGCAATATGTCGCTATACGTTATAACGTAATACTCCGTAACGTTATACGTCATATAGTGATGCAATATAACGTTGTAAGTGATATAGTCATGCAATATATCGTTATACGTTGTAACGTAATATTCTATATCGTTATACGTCAAATAGAGATGCAGTATAACGTTATAGGTTATAACGTAATAGTATATAACGTTGTACGTCACATAGTAATGCAATATGTCGCTATACGTTATAACGTAATACTCCGTAACGTTATACTTGATATAGTGATGCAATATAACGTTATACGTTATAACGTAACAGTATATGACGTCATACGTAGTATAGTGATGCAATATATCGTTATACGTCATTTAGAGATGCAATATAACGTTATACGTTATAACGTAATAGTCTATATCTTTTATACTTCACATAGTGATGGAATATATCCTTATACGTCATATAGTGGTGCAATATATCGTTATACATTATAACTTAATAGTATATAACGTTATACTTCACATAATGATGGAATATATAGTTATACCTTACAACGTAACAGTATATAATGTTATACGTCATATAGTGATGCAATATATAGTGATACGTCATATAGTGGTGCAATATATCGTTATACATTATAACTTAATAGTATATAATGTTATACTTCACATAATGATAGAAGATATAGTTATACCTTATAACGTAATACTATATAACGTTATACGTCATATAGTGATGCAGTATAACGTTATAGGTTATAACGTAATAGTATATAACGTTATACGTCACATAGTAATGCATTATGTCGTGATACGTTATAACATAATACTCCTTAACGTTATACGTCATATAGTGATGCAATATAAAGCGATACGTCATATAGAGATGAAATATGACGGTATACGTTATAACATAACAGTATATGACGTTATACGTCATATAGTGATGCAATATAACGTTGTAAGTGATATAGTGATGCAATATAACGTTATGCGTTATAACGTAATAGTATATAAGGTTATACGTCAAATAGTAATGCAATATGTCGCTATACGTTATAACGTAATGTTATATAACGTTAGACATCATATAGTGATGCAATATATCGTTATACGTTATAACGTAATAGTATATAACGTTATACGTCATATAGTGATACAATATATCGTTATACGTTATAAAGTAACTGTATATAACGTCATACGTCATATAGTGATACAATATATCGTTATACGTTATAAAGTAACAGTATATAACGTCATACGTCATATAGTGATGCAATATAATGTTATACGTCATATAGAGATGCAATATAACGTTGTACGCCATATAGCGATGAAATATAACGTTATACGTTATAACGTATTAGTATATATCGTTAAACGTCATATAGTGATGCAATATAACGTTATAAGTGAAACAGTGATGCAATATATGGTTATACCTTATAACGTAATAGTATATAACGTTATACGTTATACAGAGATGCAATATAAAGTTAGACGTCATATAGTGATGCAATATATCGTTATACGTTATAACGTAATACTATATAACGTTATACGTCATATAGTGATGCAATATAGTGTTATGCGTCATATAGTTATGCAATGTCGCGTTATACGTTATTACGTAATAGTATATAACGTTAGACATCATATAGTGACGCAATATCGTTATAGGTTATATCGTAACAGTATATAACGTTATACGTCATATAGTGATGCAATATAACGTTGTAAGTGATATAGTGATGCAATATATCGTTATACCTTATAACGTAATAGTATATAACGTTATACGCCATATAGTTATGCAGTATAACGTTACAGTTTATATCGTAATACTCCGTAACGTTATACGTGATATAGTGATGCAATATAAGGTTATACGTTATAACGTAATAGTATATGACGTTATACGTCATATAGTGATGCAATATAAATTTATGCGTCATATAGTTATGCAATGTCGCGTTATATGTTATAACGTAATAGTATAAACGTTATACGTCATATAGTGATGCAATACTACGTTATACGTCATATAGAGGTGCAACGTAAAGTTAGACGTCACATAGTGGTGCAATATATCGTTATACGTTATAAAGTAATAGTATATAACGTTATACGTCATATAGTGATGCAATATAAAGTGATACTTCATATAGTGGTGCAAAATATCGTCATACGCTATAACGTAATTGTATATAACGTTACACGTCATATAGAGATGCAATATATCGTTATACGTTATAAAGTAATAGTATATAACGTTATACGTCACATAGTAATGCAATATGACGCTATAAGTTATAACGAAATACTCCATAACGTTATACGTGATATAGTGATGCAATATAACGGTATGCGTTATAACGTAATATTATATAAGGTTATACTTCATATAGTGATGCAATATAACGTTGTAAGTGATATAGTGATGCAATATAACTTTATGCGTCATAACGTAATATTATATAAGGTTATACTTCATATAGTGATGCAATATAACGTTGCAAGTGATATAGTGATGCAATATAACGGTATGCGTTATAACGTAATATTATATAAGGTTATACGTCATATAGTGATGCAATAATACGTTATACGTCATACAGTGATTCAATAGTACGTTATACGTTATATAGAGATGCAATATAACGTTATAGGTTATAACGTAATAGTCTATATCGTTATACTTCACATAGTGATGGAATATATCGTTATACGTCATATAGTGGTGCAATATATCGTTATACATTATAACTTAATAGTATATAACGTTATACTTCACATAATGATGGAATATATAGTTATACCTTATAACGTAATAGTATATAACGTTATACGTCATATAGTTATGCAATGTAGCGGTATACGTTATAACGTAATAGTATAAAACGTTATACGTCATATAGTGATACAATATAATGTTATACGTCATATAGAGATGCAATATAACGTTGTAAGTGATATAGTCATGCAATATATCGTTATACGTTATAACGTAATACTCTATATCGTTATACGTCAAATAGAGATGCAGTATAACGTTATAGGTTATAACGTAATAGTATATAATGTTATACGTCACATAGTAATGCAATATGTCGCGATACGTTATAACGTAATACTCCGTAACGTTATACTTGATATAGTGATGCAATATAACGTTATACGTTATAACGTAAGAGTATATGACGTTATACGTAGTATAGTGATGCAATATAAAGTGATACGTCATATAGTGGTGCAATATATCGTTATACATTATGACTTAATAGTATATAACGTTATACTTCACATAATGATGGAATATATAGTTATACCTTATAACGTAATAGTATATAACGTTATACGTCATATAGTGGTGCAGTATAACGTTATAGGTTATAATGTAATAGTCTATATCGTTATACGTCATATAGTGATGCGATATAGCGTTATACGTTATAACGTAATAGTATATAACGTTAGACATGATATAGTGATAGAATATATCGTTATACGTCATAAAGTAATAGTATATAACGTTATACGTCATATAGTGATGCAATATAAAGTTATACGTCATATAGTTGTGCAATGTATCGTTATACGCTATAACGTAATAGTATATAACGTTATACGTCATATAGTGATGCAATATAGCGTTATACGTTATAACGTAATGCTCCTTAACGTTATACGTGATATAGTGATGCAATATAACGTTGTAAGTGACATAGTGATGCAATATAACGGAATGCGTCATAACGTAATATTATATAAGGTTATACTTCATATAGTGATGCAATATAACGTTGCAAGTGATATAGTGATGCAATATAACGGTATGCGTTATAACGTAATATTATATAAGGTTATACGTCATATAGTGATGCAATAATACGTTATACGTCATACAGTGATTCAATAGTACGTTATACGTTATATAGAGATGCAATATAACGTTATAGGTTATAACGTAATAGTCTATATCGTTATACTTCACATAGTGATGGAATATATCGTTATACGTCATATAGTGGTGCAATATATCGTTATACATTATAACTTAATAGTATATAACGTTATACTTCACATAATGATGGAATATATAGTTATACCTTATAACGTAATAGTATATAACGTTATACGTCATATAGTTATGCAATGTAGCGTTATACGTTATAACATAATAGTATAAAACGTTATACGTCATATAGTGATACAATATATCGTTATACGTTATAAAGTAACAGTATACAACGTCATACGTCATATAGTGATGCAGTATAATGTTATAGGATATAACGTAATAGTCTATATCGTTATACGTCATATAGTGGTGCAATATAATGTTATACGTCATATAGAGATGCAATATAACGTTGTAAGTGATATAGTCATGCAATATATCGTTATACGTTATAACGTAATACTCTATATCGTTATACGTCAAATAGAGATGCAGTATAACGTTATAGGTTATAACGTAATAGTATATAACGTTATACGTCACATAGTAATGCAATATGTCGCGATACGTTATAACGTAATACTCCGTAACGTTATACTTGATATAGTGATGCCATATAACGTTATACGTTATAACGTAAGAGTATATGACGTTATACGTAGTATAGTGATGCAATATAAAGTGATACGTCATATAGTGGTGCAATATATCGTTATACATTATAACTTAATAGTATATAACGTTATACTTCACATAATGATGGAATATATAGTTATACCTTATAACGTAATAGTATATAACGTTATACGTCATATAGTGGTGCAGTATAACGTTATAGGTTATAATGTAATAGTCTATATCGTTATACGTCATATAGTGATGCGATATAGCGTTATACGTTATAACGTAATAGTATATAACGTTAGACATGATATAGTGATAGAATATATCGTTATACGTCATAAAGTAATAGTATATAACGTTATACGTCATATAGTGATGCAATATAAAGTTATACGTCATATAGTTGTGCAATGTATCGTTATACGCTATAACGTAATAGTATATAACGTTATACGTCATATAGTGATGCAATATAGCGTTATACGTTATAACGTAATGCTCCTTAACGTTATACGTGATATAGTGATGCAATATAACGTTGTAAGTGACATAGTGATGCAATATAACGGAATGCGTTATAACGTAATATTATATAATGTTATACTTCACATAGTGATGCAATATAACGTTGTAAGTGATATAGTGATGCACTATAACGTTATGCGTTATAACGTAATATTATATTAGGTTGTACTTCATATAGTGATGTAATATAACGTTATAAGTTATAACGTAGTAGTATCAACATTATATGTCATATAGTGATTCAATAATACGTTATACGTTATGTACTGATGCAGTATAACGTTATAGGCTATAACGTAATAGTATATAACGTTATACGTCAAATAGTAATGCAATATGTCGCTACACATTATAACGTAATACTGCATAGCTTTATACGTGATATAGTGATGCAATATAACGTTATGCCTTATAACGTAATAGTATATAATGGTATACGTCATATAGTGATGCAATAATACGTTACACGTCATATAGAGATGCAATATATCGTTATACATTATAACTTAATAGTATGTAACGTTATACTTCACATAATGATGGAATATATAGTTATACCTTATAACGTAATACTATATAACGTTATACGTCATATAGTGATGCAATATAACGTTGTAAGTGACATAGTGATGCAATATAGCGGTATGCGCTATAACGTAATATTATATAAGGTTATACTTCATATAGTGATGCAATATAATGTTATGCGTCATATAGTTATGCAATGTCGCGTTATACGTTATAACGTAATAGTATATAACGTTATACGTCATATAGTGATGCAGTATAACGTTATAGGTTATAACGTAATAGTATATAACGTTATACGTCACATAGTAATGCATTATGTCGTGATACGTTATAACGTAATACTCCGTAACGTTATACGTCATATAGTGATGCAATATAAAGCGATACGTCATATAGAGATGAAATATGACGGTATACGTTATAACATAACAGTATATGACGTTATACGTCATATAGTGATGCAGTATAACGTTGTAAGTGATATAGTGATGCAATATAACGTTATGCGTTATAACGTAATAGTATATAAGGTTATACGTCAAATAGTAATGCAATATGTCGCTATACGTTATAACGTAATACTCCGTAACGTTATACGTCATATAGTGATGCAATATAACGTTGTAAGTGATATAGTCATGCAATATATCGTTATACGTTATAACGTAATATTCCTTATCGTTATACGTCAAATAGAGATGCAGTATAACGTTATAGGTTATAACGTAATAGTATATAACGTTATACGTTACATAGTAATGCAATATGTCGCTATACGTTATAACGTAATACTCCGTAACGTTATACTTGATATAGTGATGCAATATAACGCTATACTTTATAACGTAACAGTATATGACGTTATACGTAGTATAGTGATGCAATATATCGTTATACGTCATTTAGAGACGCAATATAACGTTATACGTTATAACGTAATAGTCTATATCGTTATACTTCACATAGTGATGGAATATATCCTTATACGTCATATAGTGGTGCAATATATCGTTATACATTATAACTTAATAGTATATAACGTTATACTTCACATAATGATGGAATATATAGTTATACCTTATAACGTAATACTATATAACGTTATACGTCATATAGTGATGCAATATAACGTTGTAAGTGACATAGTGATGCAATATAGCGGTATGCGCTATAACGTAATATTATATAAGGTTATACTTCATATAGTGATGCAATATAATGTTATGCGTCATATAGTTATGCAATGTCGCGTTATACGTTATAACGTAATAGTATATAACGTTAAACGTCATATAGTGATGCAGTATAACGTTATAGGTTATAACGTAATAGTATATAACGTTATACGTCACATAGTAATGCATTATGTCGTCATACGTTATAACGTAATACTCCGTAACGTTATACGTCATATAGTGATGCAATATAAAGCGATACGTCATATAGAGATGAAATATGACGGTATACGTTATAACATAACAGTATATGACGTTATACGTCATATAGTGATGCAATATAACGTTGTAAGTGATATAGTGATGCAATATAACGTTATGCGTTATAACGTAATAGTATATAAGGTTATACGTCAAATAGTAATGCAATATGTCGCTATACGTTATAACGTAATGTTATATAACGTTAGACATCATATAGTCATGCAATATATCGTTATACGTAATAACGTAATAGTATATAACGTTATACGTCATATAGTGATACAATATATCGTTATACGTTATAACGTAATAGTATATTACGTTATATGTCATATAGTGATGCAATATAGTGTTATGCGTCATATAGTTATGCAATGTCGCGTTATACGTTATTACGTAATAGTATATAACGTTAGACATCATATAGTGACGCAATATCGTTATAGGTTATAACGTAACAGTATATAACGTTATACGTCATATAGTGATGCAATATAACGTTGTACGTGATATAGTGATGCAATATAACGTTGTAAGTGATATAGTGATGCAATATAACGTTATGCGTTATAACGTAATAGTATATAAGGTTATACGTCAAATAGTAATGCAATATGTCGCTATACGTTATAACGTAATGTTATATAACGTTAGACATCATGTAGTGATGCAATATATCGTTATACGTTATAACGTAATAGTCTATATCGTTATACGTCATATAGTGATGCAATATAATGTTATACGTCATATATAGATGCAATATAACGTTGTACGTCATATAGCGATGAAATATAACGTTATACGTTATAACGTATTAGTATATATCGTTAAACGTCATATAGTGATGCAATATAACGTTATAAGTGAAACAGTGATGCAATATATGGTTATACCTTATATCGTAATAGTATATAACGTTATACGTTATACAGAGATGCAATATAAAGTTAGACGTAATATAGTGATGCAATATATCGTTATACGTTATAACGTAATAGTATATTACGTTATACGTCATATAGTGATGCAATATAGTGTTATGCGTCATATAGTTATGCAATGTCGCGTTATACGTTATTACGTAATAGTATATAACGTTAGACATCATATAGTGACGCAATATCGTTATAGGCTATAACGTAACAGTATATAACGTTATACGTCATATAGTGATGCAATATAACGTTGTACGTGATATAGTGATGCAATATAACGTTGTAAGTGATATAATGATGCAATATAACGTTATGCGTTATAACGTAATAGTATATAAGGTTATACGTCAAATAGTAATGCAATATGTCGCTATACGTTATAACGTAATGTTATATAACGTTAGACATCATATAGTGATGCAATATATCGTTATAAGTTATAACGTAACAGTCTATATCGTTATACGTCATATAGTGATGCAATATAAAGTGATACGTCATATAGTGGTGCAATATATCGTTACACGCTATAACGTAATAGTATATAACGTTACACGTCATATAGAGATGCAATATATCGTTATACGTTATAAAGTAATAGTATATAACGTTATACGTCACATAGTAATGCAATATGACGCTATAAGTTATAACGTAATACTCCATAACGTTATACGTGATATAGTGATGCAATATAACCGTATGCGTTATAACGTAATATTATATAAGGTTATACTTCATATAGTGATGCAATATAACGTTGTAAGTGATATAGTGATGCAATATAACGGTATGCGTTATAACGTAATATTATATAAGGTTATACGTCATATAGTGATGCAATAATACGTTATACGTCATATAGAGATGCAATATAACGTTATACGTTATAACGTAATAGTCTATATATTTATACGTCATATAGTGATGCAATATAAAGTTATTCGTCATATAGTGGTGCAATATATCGTTATGCGTTATAACGTAATAGTATATAACGTTATACTTCACATAATGATGTAATATATAGTTATACCTTATATCGTAATAGTATATAACGCTATACGTCATATAGTGATGCAATATAACGTTATAAGTGAAATAGTGATGCAATATATCGTTATACCTTATAACGTAATAGTATATAACGTTATACGTCATATAGTGATGCAATATAAAGTTATACGTCATATAGTGGGCAATATGTCGTTATGCGTTATGAAGTAATAGTATATAACGTTATACGTCACATAGTGGTGCAATATAACGTTATACGTCATATAGAGATGCAATATAATGTTATACGTTATAACGTAATATTCTATATCGTTATACGTCATATAGTGATGCAGTATAATGTTATAGGATATAACGTAATAGTCTATATCGTTATACGTCATATAGTGATGCAATATAGCGTTATACGTTATAACGTAATATTATATAACGTTAGACATCATATAGTGATGCAATATATCGTTGTACGTTATAACGTAATGGTATATAACGTTATACGTCATATAGAGATGCAATATAACGTTATACGTTATAACGTAATAGTCTATATCGTTATACGTCATAGAGTGATGCAATATATCGTAATACGTTGTAACGTAATGGTATATAACGTTATACGTCATATAGTGATGCAATATAAAGTTATACGTCATATAGAGATGCAGTATAATGTTATGGGATATAACGTAATAGTCTATATCGTTATACGTCATATAGTGATGCAATATATCGTAATACGTTATAACGTAATGGTATATAACGTTATACGTCATATAGAGATGCAATACGACGTTATACGTTATAACGCAATAGTCTATATATTTATACGTCATATAGTGATGCAATATAAAGTTATACGTCATATAGTGATGCAATAATACGTTATACGTCATATAGAGATGCAATATAACGTTATACGTTATAACGTAATAATATATAAGGTTATACTTCATATAGTGATGCAATATAACGTTATAAGTTATAACGTAGTAGTATCAACGTTATACGTCATATAGTGATTCAATAATACGTTATACGTTATATAGTGATGCAGTATACCGTTATAGGTTATAACGTAATAGTATATAACGTTATACGTCAAATAGTAATGCAATATGTCGCTATACGTTATAACGTAATACTGCATATCTTTATACGTGATATAGTGATGCAATATAACGTTATGCGTTATAACGTAATAGTATATAACTGTATACGTCATATAGTGATGCAATAATACGTTACACGTCATATAGTGATGCAATAATACGTTACACGTCATATAGAGATGCAATATAACGTTATACGTTATAACGTAATAGTATATAACGTTATACGCCATATAATGGTGCAATATATCGTTATGCGTTATAACGTAATGGTATATAACGTTAGACATCATATAGTGATGCAATATATCGTTATACGTTATAACGTAATAGTATATAACGTTATACGTCATATAGTGGGCAATATGTCGTTATGCGTTATGAAGTAATAGTATATAACGTTATACGTCACATAGTGGTGCAATATAACGTTATACGTCATATAAAGATGCAATATAATGTTATACGTTATAACGTAATATTCTATATCGTTATACGTCATATAGTGATGCAGTATAATGTTATAGGATATAACGTAATAGTCTATATCGTTATACGTCATATAGTGATGCAATATAGCGTTATACGTTATAACGTAATATTATATAACGTTAGACATCATATAGTCATACAATATATCGTTATACGTTATAACGTAATGGTATATAACGTTATACGTCATATAGAGATGCAATATAAAGTTATACGTCATATAGTGGGCAATATGTCGTTATGCGTTATGAAGTAATAGTATATAACGTTATACGTCACATAGTGGTGCAATATAACGTTATACGTCATATAAAGATGCAATATAATGTTATACGTTATAACGTAATATTCTATATCGTTATACGTTATATAGTGATGCAGTGTAATGTTATAGGATATAACGTAATAGTCTATATCGTTATACGTCATATAGTGATGCAATATATCGTAATACGTTATAACGTTATGGTATATAACGTTATACGTCATATAGAGATGCAATATAACGTTATACGTTATAACGTAATAGTCTATATATTTATACGTCATATAGTGATGCAATATAAAGTTATACGTCATATAGTGATGCAATAATACGTTATACGTCATATAGAGATGCAATATAACGTTATACGTTATAACGTAATAGTCTATATATTTTATACGTGATATAGCGATGCAATATAAAGTTATACGTCACATAGTTGTGCAATATATCGTTATGCGTTATAACGTAATAGTATATAACGTTATACTTCACATAATGATGATATATATAGTTATACCTTATAACGTAATAGTATATAACGCTATAACGTCATATAGTGATGCAATAAAACGTAATAAGTGAAATAGTGATGCAATATATCGTTATACCTTATAACGTAATAGTATATAACTGTATACGTCATATAATGATGCAATAATACGTTACACGTCATATAGAGATGCAATATAACGTTATACGTTATAACGTAATAGTATATAACTATATACGTCATATAGTGATGCAGTATAATGTTATAGGATATAACGTAATAGTCTATATCGTTAGACGTCATATAGTGATGCTATGTAGCGTTATACGTTATAACGTAATAGTATATAACGTGAGACACCATATAGTGATGCAATATATCGTTATAGGTTATAACGTAATATTATATAACGTTATACGTCATATAGTGATGCAATATAAAGTGATACGTCATATAGTGATGCAATATAACGTTGTAAGTGGACATAGTGATGCAATATAACGTTGTAAGTGACATAGTGATGCAATATAGCGGTATGCGCTATAACGTAATATTATATAAGGTTATACTTCATATAGTGATGCAATATAATGTTATGCATCATATAGTTATGCAATGTCGCGTTATACGTTATAACGTAATAGTATATAACGTTATACGTCATACAGTGATGCAGTATAACGTTATAGGTTATAACGTAATAGTATATAACGTTATACGTCACATAGTAATGCATTATGTCGTGATACGTTATAACGTAATACTCCGTAACGTTATACGTCATATAGTGATGCAATATAAAGCGATACATATACAGATGAAATATGACGGTATACGTTATAACATAACAGTATATGACGTTATACGTCATATAGTGATGCAATATAACGTTGTAAGTGATATAGTGATGCAATATAACGTTATGCGTTATAACGTAATAGTATATAAGGTTATACGTCAAATAGTAATGCAATATGTCGCTATACGTTATAACGTAATACTCCGTAACGTTATACGTCATATAGCGATGCAATATAACGTTGTAAGTGATATAGTCATGCAATATATCGTTATACGTTATAACGTAATATTCCTTATCGTTATACGTCAAATAGAGATGCAGTATAACGTTATAGGTTATAACGTAATAGTATATAACGTTATACGTTACATAGTAATGCAATATGTCGCTATACGTTATAACGTAATACTGGGTAAAGTTATACTTGATATAGTGATGCAATATAAGGTTATACGTTATAACGTAACAGTATATGACGTTATACGTAGTATAGTGGTGCAATATATCGTTATACGTCATTTAGAGACGCAATATAACGTTATACGTTATAACGTAATAGTCTATATCGTTATACTTCACATAGTGATGGAATATATCCTTATACGTCATATAGTGGTGCAATATATCGTTATACATTATAACTTAATAGTATATAACGTTATACTTCACATAATGATGGAATATATAGTTATACCTTATAACGTAATACTATATAACGTTATACGTCATATAGTGATGCAATATAACGTTGTAAGTGACATAGTGATGCAATATAGCGGTATGCGCTATAACGTAATATTATATAAGGTTATACTTCATATAGTGATGCAATATAATGTTATGCGTCATATAGTTATGCAATGTCGCGTTATACGTTATAACGTAATAGTATATAACGTTAAACGTCATATAGTGATGCAGTATAACGTTATAGGTTATAACGTAATAGTATATAACGTTATACGTCACATAGTAATAGATTATGTCGTCATAAGTTATAACGTAATACTCCGTAACGTTATACGTCATATAGTGATGCAATATAAAGCGATACGTCATATAGAGATGAAATATGACGGTATACGTTATAACATAACAGTATATGACGTTATACGTCATATAATGATGCAATATAACGTTGTAAGTGATATAGTGATGCAATATAACGTTATGCGTTATAACGTAATAGTATATAAGGTTATACGTCAAATAGTAATGCAATATGTCGCTATACGTTATAACGTAATGTTATATAACGTTAGACATCATATAGTCATGCAATATATCGTTATACGTTATAACGTAATAGTATATAACGTTATACGTCATATAGTGGTACAATATATCGTTATACGTTATAAAGTAACAGTATATAACGTCATACGTCATATAGTGATGCAGTATAATGTTATAGGATATAACGTATTAGTATATATCGTTAAACGTCATATAGTGATGCAATATAACGTTATAAGTGAAACAGTGATGCAATATATGGTTATACCTTATAACGTAATAGTATATAACGTTATACGTTATACAGAGGTGCAATATAAAGTTAGACGTAATATAGTGATGCAATATATCGTTATACGTTATAACGTAATAGTATATTACGTTATACGTCATATAGTGATGCAATATAGTGTTATGCGTCATATAGTTATGCAATGTCGCGTTATACGTTATTACGTAATAGTATATAACGTTAGACATCATATAGTGACGCAATATCGTTATAGGTTATAACGTAACAGTATATAACGTTATACGTCATATAGTGATGCAATATAACGTTGTACGTGATATAGTGATGCAATATAACGTTGTAAGTGATATAGTGATGCAATATAACGTTATGCGTTATAACGTAATAGTATATAAGGTTATACGTCAAATAGTAATGCAATATGTCGCTATACGTTATAACGTAATGTTATATAACGTTAGACATCATATAGTGATGCAATATATCGTTATACGTTATAACGTAATAGTCTATATCGTTATACGTCATATAGTGATGCAATATAATGTTATACGTCATATAGAGATGCAATATAACGTTGTACGTCGTATAGCGATGAAATATGACGTTATACGTTATAACGTATTAGTATATATCGTTAAACGTCATATAGTGATGCAATATAACGTTATAAGTGAAACAGTGATGCAATATATGGTTATACCTTATATCGTAATAGTATATAACGTTATACGTTATA
This sequence comes from Bombus affinis, assembly GCF_024516045.1. Classification (NCBI taxonomy): domain Eukaryota; kingdom Metazoa; phylum Arthropoda; class Insecta; order Hymenoptera; family Apidae; genus Bombus; species Bombus affinis. The sequence continues at coordinate 215,502 of NW_026108871.1, read as the reverse complement.
CAGAGATGCAATATAAAGTTAGACGTAATATAGTGATGCAATATATCGTTATACGTTATAACGTAATAGTATATTACGTTATACGTCATATAGTGATGCAATATAGTGTTATGCGTCATATAGTTATGCAATGTCGCGTTATACGTTATTACGTAATAGTATATAACGTTAGACATCATATAGTGACGCAATATCGTTATAGGTTATAACGTAACAGTATATAACGTTATACGTCATATAGTGATGCAATATAACGTTGTACGTGATATAGTGATGCAATATAACGTTGTACGTGATATAGTGATGCAATATATCGTTATACGCTATAACGTAATAGTATATAACGTTATACGCCATATAGTTATGCAGTATAACGTTACAGGTTATATCGTAATACTCCGTAACGTTATACGTGATATAGTGATGCAATATAAGGTTATACGTTATAACGTAATAGTATATGACGTTATACGTCATATAGTGATGCAATATAGTGTTATGCGTCATATAGTTATGCAATGTCGCGTTATACGTTATAACGTAATAGTATAAACGTTATACGTCATATAGTGATGCAATACTACGTTATACGTCATATAGAGATGCAACATAAAGTTAGACGTCACATAGTGGTGCAATATATCGTTATACGTTATATAGTAATAGTATATAACGTTATACGTCATATAGTGATGCAGTATAATGTTATAGGATATAACGTAATAGTCTATATCGTTATACGTCATATAGTGATGCAATATAGCGTTATACGTTATAACGTAATATTATATAACGTTAGACATCATATAGTGATGCAATATATCGTTATACGTTATAACGTAACAGTATATAACGTTATACGTCATATAGTGATGCAATATAAAGTGATACGTCATATAGTGATGCAATATATCGTTATACGTTATAACGTAATGGTATATAACGTTATACGTCATACAGAGATGCAATATAAAGTTATACGTCATATAGTGATGCAATATATCGTTATGCGTTATAACGTAATAGTATATAACGTTATACGTCATATAGTGATGCAATATAATGCGATACGTCATATAGAGATGAAATAGAACGGTATACGTTATAACGTAATAGTGTATAACGTTATACGTCATACAGTGTTGCAATATAAAGTTATAAGTCATATAGTGGTGCAATATAACGTTATGCGTTATAACGTAATTTTATATAAGGTTATATTTCATATAGTGATCCAATATAACGTTATAAGTTATAACGTAATAGTATAAACGTTATACGTCATATAGTGATGCAATAATACGTTATTCGGCATATAGAGATGCAATATAAAGTTATACGTCATATAGAGATGCAAAATAACGTTATACGTTATAACGTAATAGTATATGACGTTATACGTCATATAGTGATGCAATATAATGTTATGCGTCATATAGTGATGCAATATATCGTTATACGTTATAACGTAATAGTGTATAACGTTATACGTCATACAGTGGTGCAATATAAAGTTATAAGTCATATAGTGGTGCAATATAGCGTTATGCGTTATAACGTAATTTTATATAAGGTTATATTTCATATAGTGATGCAATATAACGTTATAAGTTATAACGTAATAGTATAAACATTATACGTCATATAGTGATGCAGTAATACGTTATTCGGCATATAGAGATGCAATATAAAGTTATACGTCATATAGAGATGCAATATAACGTTATACGTTATAACGTAATAGTATATAACGTTAGACATCATATAGTGACGCAATATATCGTTATAGGTTATAACGTAACAGTATATAACGTTATACGTCATATAGTGATGCAATATAATGTTGTAAGTGATATAGTGATACAATATATCGTTATACGATATAACGTAATAGTATATAACGTTATACGTCATACAGAGATGCAATATAAAGTTATACGTCATATAGTGATGCAATATATCGTTATACCTTATAACGTAATAGTATATAACGTTATACGTCATATAGTGATGCAATATAATGCGATACGTCATATAGAGATGAAATATAACGGTATACGTTATAACGTAATAGTATAAACGTTATACGTCATACAGTTATGCAATAATACGTTATACGGCATATAGAGATGCAATGTAAGGTTATACGTCATATAGGGATGCAATATAACGTTATACGTTATAACGTAATGGTATATAACGTTATACGTGATATAGAGATGCAATATAACGTTATACGTTATAACGTAATAGTCTATATCGTTATACTTCACATAGTGATGGAATATATCGTTATACGTCATATAGTGGTGCAATATATCGTTATACGTTATAACGTAATGCTTCATAACATTATACGTTATATAGTGATACAATATAACGTTATACGTTATAACGTAATGGTATATAACGTTATAGGTCATATAGAGATGCAATATAACGTTATACGTTGTAACGTAATAGTCTAAATCGTTATACTTCACATAGTGATGGAATATATCGTTATACGTCATATAGTGGTGCAATATATCGTTATATATTATAACTTAATATTATATAACGTTAGATATCATATAGTGATGCAATATATCGTTATACATTATATCGTAATGGTATATAACGTTATACGTCATATAGTTATGCAGTATAACGTTATAGGGTATAACGTAATAGTATATAACGTTATACGTCACATAGTAATGCAATATCTCGCTACAGGTTATAACGTAATGCTCCATAACATTATACGATATATAGTGATACAATATAACGCTATACGTTATAACGTAATAGTATATGACGTTATACGTCATATAGTGATGCAATATAATGTTATGCGTCATATAGTTATGCACTGTCGCGTTATACGTTATAACGTAATAGTATATAACGTTAGACATCACATAGTGACGCAATATATCGTTATAGGTTATAACGTAACAGTATATAACGATATACCTCATATAGTGATGCAATATAACGTTGTAAGTGATATAGTGATGCAATATATTTTATAAGTTATAACGTAATAGTATATAACGTTATACGTCAAATAGTGATGCAGTATAATGTTATAGGTTATAACGTAATACTCCGTAACGTTATACGTGATATAGTGATGCAATATAACGTTATACGTCATAACGTAATAGTATATAACGTTATACGTCATAACGTAATAGCATATAACGTTATACGTCATATAGTGATGCAATATAATGTTATGCGTCATATAGTTATGCAATGTCGCGTTATACGTTATAACGTAATAGTATAAACGTTATACGTCATATAGTGATGAAATAATACGTTATACGACATATAGAGATGCAATATAATGTTATACGTTATAACGTAATATTCTATATCGTTATACGTCAAATGGTGATGCAATATAACGTTGTAAGTGATATAGTGATGCAATATATCGTTATACCTTATAACGTAATAGTATATAACGTTATACGTCATATAGTTATGCAGTATAATGTTATAGGTTATAACGTAATACTCCGTAACGTTATACGTGATATAGTGATGCAATAAAACGTTATGCGTTATAACGTAATAGTATATAACGTTATACGTCAAATAGTGATGCAGTATAATGTTATAGGATATAACGCAATATCTATATCGTTATACCGTCATATAGTGATGAAATATAAAATTATACGTCATATAGACATGCAATATAATGTTGTACGTCATATAGTGACGCAATATATCGTTATACGTTATAAAGTAATAGTATATAACGTTATACGTCACATAGTAATGCAATATGACGCTATACGTTATAACGTAATAATCCATAACGTCATACGTGATATTAGTGATGCAATATAACGTTATACGTTATAACGTAATAGTATATGACGTTATACGTCATATAGTGATGCAATATAATGCGATACGTCATATAGAGATGAAATATAACGGTATACGTTATAACGTAATAGTGTATAACGTTAGACATCATATAGTGACGCAATATATCGTTATAGGTTATAACGTAACAGTATATAACGTTATACGTCATACGGTGATGCAATATAACGTTGTAAGTGATATAGTGATGCAATATATCGTTATACCTTATAACGTAATAGTATATAACGTTATACGTCATATAGTTATGCAGTATAATGTTATAGGTTATATCGTAATACTCCGTAACGTTATACGTGATATAGTGATGCAATATAACGTTATAAGTTATAACGTAATGGTATAAACGTTATACGTCATACAGTTATGCAATAATACGTTATACGGCATATGGAGATGCAATGTAAGGTTATACGTCATATAGAGATGCAATATAACGTTATACGTTATAACGTAATGGTATATAACGTTATACGTGATATAGAGATGCAATATAACGTTATACGTTATAACGTAATAGTCTATATCGTTATACTTCACATAGTGATGGAATATATCGTTATACGTCATATAAGTGGTGCAATATATCGTTATACGTTATAACGTAATGCTTTATAACATTATACGTTATATAGTGATACAATATAACGTTATACGTTATAACGTAATGGTATATAACGTTATAGGTCATATAGAGATGCAATATAACGTTATACGTTGTAACGTAATAGTCTATATCGTTATAACTTCACATAGTGATGGAATATATCGTTATACGTCATATAGTGGTGCAATATATCGTTATATATTATAACTTAATATTATATAACGTTAGATATCATATAGTGATGCCAATATATCGTTATACGTTATATCGTAATGGTATATAACATTATACGTCACATTGTAATGCAATATGACGCTATACGTTATAACGTATTACTCCATAACGTTATACGTGATATAGTGATGCAATATAACGTTGTAAGTGATATAGAGGTGCAATATAACGTTATGCGTTATAACGTTATATTATATAAGGTTATACTTCATATAGTGATGCAATATAACGTTGTAAGTGATATAGTGATGCAATATAACGGTATGCGTTATAACGTAATATTATATAAGGTTATACGTCATATAGTGATGCAATAATAAGTTATACGTCATATAGAGATGCAATATTTCGTTATACGCTATAACGTAATAGTCTATATATTTATACGTTATATAGCGATGCAATATAAAGTTATACGTCATATAGTGGTGCAATATATCGTTATGCGTTATAACGTAATAGTATATAACGTTATGCATCACATAGTGATGGAATATATAGTTATACCTTATAACGTAATAGTATATAACGTTATACGTCATATAGTGATGCAATTAAACGTTATAAGTGAAATAGTGATGCAATATAACGTTATACCTCATAAAGTAATAGTACATAACGTTATACGTCATACAGAGATGCAATATAAAGTTATACGTCATATAGTGATGCAATATAGCGTTATACGTTATAACGTAATAGTATATGACGTTATACGACATATAGTGATGCAATATAACGTTGTAAATGATATAGTGATGCAATATAACGTTATACGATATAGCGTAATAGCCTATATCGTTATACGTCGTATAGTGATGCAATATAAAGTTATACGTCATATAGAGATGCAATATAACGGTACACGTTATAACGTAATAGTATACAACGTTATACTTCACATAGTGATGGAATATATAGTTATTCCTTATAACGTAACAGTATAAGAGGTTATACATCATATAGTGATGCAGTATAACGTTATAAGTTATAACGTAGTAGTATATAACGTCACCCGTCACATAGTAATGCATTATGTCGTTATACGTTATAACGTAATAGTATATAATGTTAGACTTCATATAGTGATGCAATACATCGTTATACGTTATAAAGTAATAGTATATAACGTTACACGTCATATAGTGATGATATATAAAATGATACATCATATAGTGGTGCAATATATCGTTATACGCTATAACGTAATAGTATATAACGTTATACGTCAAATAGTGATGAAATATAAAGTGATACGTCATATAGTTGTGCAATATATCGTTGTACGTTATATGTAACAGTATATGACGTTATACGTGATATAGTGATGCAATATAACGTTATACGTTATAACGTAACAGTATATGACGTTATACGTCATATAGTGATGCAATATAATGTTATACGTCATATAGAGATGCAATATAACGTTATACGTAATAACGTAATAGTCTGTATATTTATACGTCATATAGTGAGGCAATATAAAGTTATACGTCATACCGTGGTGCAATATAACGTTATACGTTATAACATAATAGTATATGACGTTATGCGTCATATAGTGATGAAATATAACGTTATAAGTGATATAGAGATGCAATACATCGTTATACCTTATAACGTGATAGTATATAACGTTATGCGCCTTATAGTGATGCAGAATAACGTTATAGGTTATAACTTAATACTATATAACGTTGTACGTCACATAGTAATGCATTATGACGTTATACGTTATAACGTAATACTCCGTAACGTTATACGTGATATAGTGATGCAATATAACGTTATGCGTTATAACGTAATAGTATATAAGATTATACTTCTTATAGTGATGCAATATAACGTTATAAGTTACAACGTAATAGTATAAACGTTATGCGTCATACAGTGATGGAATAATACGTTTTAAGTCATATAGAGATGCAATGTAACGTTATACGTTATAACGTAATAGTCTATATATTTATACGTCATATAGTGGTGCAATATATCGTTATGCGTTTTAATGTAATAGTATATAACGTTATACTCCACATAGTGATGTAATATATACTTATACCTTATAACGTAATAGTATAGAACGTTGTACGTCATATAGTGATGCTGTATAACGTTATAGGTTATAACGTAATAGTATATAACGTCACACGTCACATAGTAATGCATTATGTCGTTATACGTTATAACGTAATACTCCATAACGTTATACGTGATATAGTGATGCAATATAACGTTATACGTGATATAGTGATGCAATATAACGTTATACGTTATAACGTAACAGTATATGACGTTATACGTCATATAGTGATGCAATATAAAGTTATACGTCATATAGTGATGCAATATAACGTTATACGTTATACCGTAACAGTATATGACGTTATACGTCATATAGGGATGCAATATAACGTTATACGTTATAACGTAATAGTCTGTATATTTATACGTCATATAGTGAGGCAATATAAAGTTATACGTCATATAGTGGTGCAATATATCGTTATGCGTTATAACGTAATAGTCTATATCGTTATACGTCATATAGAGATGCAATATAACGTTATAAGAGATATAGTGATGCAATATATCGTTATACCTTATAACGTAATAATATATAACGTTATACTTCATATAGTGATGCAATATAACGTTATAAGTTATAACGTAATAGTATAAACGTTATACGTCATATAGTGATGCAATATAACGTTATACGTCATAACGTAACAGTATATGACGTTATACGTGATATAGTGATGCAATATAACGTTATACGTCATATAGTGGTGCAATATATCGTGATGCGTTTTAACGTAATAGTATATAAGGTTATACTTCATATAGTGATGCAATATAACGTTATAAGTTTTAACGTAACAGTATCAACGTTATACGTCACCTAGTGATTCAATAATACGTTATACGTGATACAGAGATGCAATGTAACGTTATACGTGATATAGTGATGCAATATAACGTTATACGTTATGACGTAACAGTTTATGACGTTATACGTCGTACATTGATGCAATATAACGTTGTATGTGATATAGTGATGCAATATAACGCTATGCGTTATAACGTAATAGAATATAAGGTTATACTTCATATAGTGATGCAATATAACGTCATAAGTTATAACGTAATAGTATATAAAGTGAGACATAACATACTGATGCAATATATCGATATACGTTATAACGTAATAGTATATAACGTTGTACATCACATAGTGATACAATATAAAGCGATACGTCATATAGAGATGAAATATGACGGTATACGTTATAACGTAACAGTATATGACGTTATACGTCATATAGTGATGCAATATAACGTTGTAAGTGATATAGTGATGCAATATAACATTATGCGTTATAACGTAATAGTATATAACGTTATACGACATATAGTGAGGCAATATAACGTTGTAAATGATATAGTGATGCAATATAACGTTATAAGTTATAACGTAATAGTATCAACGTTATACGTCATATAGTGATTCAATAATGCGTTATACGTCATATAGAGATGCAATATAACGCTATACGTTTATAGCGTAATAGCTTATATCGTTATACGTCGTATAGTGATGCAATATAAAGTTATACGTCATATAGAGATGCAATATAACGTAATACGTTATAACGTAATAGTCTGTATATTTATACGTCATATAGTGAGGCAATATAAAGTTATATGTCATATAGTGACGCAATATATCGTTATACGTTATAAAGTAATAGTATATAACGTTATACGTCACATAGTAATGCAATATGACGCTATACGTTATAACGTAATATTCCATAACGTTATACGTGATATAGTGATGCAATATAACGTTATACGTTATAACGTAGTAGTATATGACGTTATACGTCATATAGTGATGCAATATAATGTTATAAGTCATATAGTGGTGCAATGTCGCGTTATACGTTATAACGTAATAGTACAAACGTTATACGTCATATAGTTATGCAGTATAATGATATAGGTTATAACGTAACAGTATATAACGTTATACGTCATACGGTGATGCAATATAACGTTGTAAGTGATATAGTGATGCAATATATCGTTATACCTTATAACGTAATAGTATATAACGTTATACGTCATATAGTTATGCAGTATAATGTTATATGTTATATCGTAATACTCCGTAACGTTATACGTGATATAGTGATGCAATATAACGTTATACGTTATAACGTAATAGTATATGACGATATACGTCATATAGTGAATGCAATATAATGTTATGCGTCATATAGTTATGCAATGTCGCGTTATACGTTATAACGTAATAGTACAAACGTTATACGTCATATAGTTATGCAGTATAATGATATAGGTTATAACGTAATACTCCGTAACGTTATACGTGATATAGTAATGCAATATAACGTTATACGTTATAACGTAACAGTATATGACGTTATACGTAGTATAGTGATGCAATTTATCGTTATAAGTCATATAGTGTTGCAATATATCGTTATACGTTATAACGTAACAGTATATGACGTTATACGTAGTATAGTGATGCAATTTATCGTTATAAGTCATATAGTGATACAATATAACGCTATACGTTATAACGTAATGGTATATAACGTTATACGTCATACAGAGATGCAATATAAAGTTATACGTCATATAGTGATGCAATATATCGTTATGCGTTATAACGTAATAGTATATAACGTTATACGTCATATAGTGATGCAATATAATGCGATACGTCATATAGAGATGAATAGAACGGTATACGTTATAACGTAATAGTGTATAACGTTATACGTCATACAGTGTTGCAATATAAAGTTATAAGTCATATAGTGGTGCAATATAACGTTATGCGTTATAACGTAATTTTATATAAGGTTATATTTCATATAGTGATCCCAATATAACGTTATAAGTTATAACGTAAATAGTATAAACGTTATACGTCATATAGTGATGCAATAATACGTTATTCGGCATATAGAGATGCAATATAAAGTTATACGTCATATAGAGATGCAAAATAACGTTATACGTTATAAACGTAAATAGTATATGACGTTATACGTCATATAGTGATGCAATATAATGTTATGCGTCATATAGTGATGCAATATATCGTTATACGTTATAACGTAATAGTGTATAACGTTATACGTCATACAGTGGTGCAATATAAGTTATAAGTCATATAGTGGTGCAATATAACGTTATGCGTTATAACGTAATTTTATATAAGGTTATATTTCATATAGTGATGCAATATAACGTTATAAGTTATAACGTAATAGTATAAACATTATACGTCATATAGTGATGCAGTAATACGTTATTCGGCATATAGAGATGCAATATAAAGTTATACGTCATATAGAGATGCAATATAACGTTATACGTTATAACGTAATAGTATATAACGTTAGGCATCATATAGTGACGCATATATCGTTATAGGGTTATAACGTAACAGTATATAACGTTATACGTCATATAGTGATGCAATATAATGTTGTAAGTGATATAGTGATACAATATATCGTTATACGTTATAACGTAATAGTATATAACGTTATACGTCATACAGAGATGCAATATAATGTTATACGTCATATAGTGATGCAATATATCGTTATACCTTATAACGTAATAGTATATAACGTCATACGTCATATAGTGATGCAATGTAATGCGATACGTCATATTGAGATGAAATATAACGGTATACGTTATAACGAAATAGTATAAACGTTATACGTCATGTTATGCAATAATACGTTATACGGCATATAGAGATGCAATGTAAGGTTATACGTCATATAGAGATGCAATATAACGTTATACGTTATAACGTAATGGTATATAACGTTATACGTGATATAGAGATGCAATATAACGTTATACGTTATAACGTAATAGTCTATATCGTTATACTTCACATAGTGATGGAATATATCGTTATACGTCATATAGTGGTGCAATATATCGTTATACGTTATAACGTAATGCTTCATAACATTATACGTTATATAGTGATACAATATAACGTTATACGTTATAACGTAATGGTATATAACGTTATAGGTCATATAGAGATGCAATATAACGTTATACGTTGTAACGTAATAGTCTATATCGTTATACTTCACATAGTGATGGAATATATCGTTATACGTCATATAGAGGTGCAATATATCGTTATATATTATAGCTTAATATTATATAACGTTAGATATCATATAGTGATGCAATATATCGTTATACATTATATCGTAATGGTATATAACGTTATACGTCATATAGTTATGCAGTATAACGTTATGGGGTATAACGTCATAGTATATAACGTTATACGTCACATAGTAATGCAATATCTCGCTACAGGTTATAACGTAATGCTCCATAACATTATACGATATATAGTGATACAATATAACGCTATACGTTATAACGTAATAGTATATGACGTTATACGTCATATAGTGATGCAATATAACGTTATACGTCATATAGTTATGCACTGTCGCGTTATACGTTATGACGTAATAGTATATAACGTTAGACATCACATAGTGACGCAATATATCGTTATAGGTTATAACGTAACAGTATATAACGATATACCTCATATAGTGATGCAATATAACGTTGTAAGTGATATAGTGATGCAATATATTTTATAAGTTATAACGTAATAGTATATAACGTTATACGTCAAATAGTGATGCAGTATAATGTTATAGGTTATAACGTAATACTCCGTAACGTTATACGTGATATAGTGATGCAATATAACGTTATACGTCATAACGTAATAGTATATAACGTTATACGTCATAACGTAATAGTATATAACGTTATACGTCATATAGTGGTGCAATATAATGTTATGCGTCATATAGTTATGCAATGTCGCGTTATACGTTATAACGTAATAGTATAAACGTTATACGTCATATAGTGATGAAATAATACGTTATACGACATATAGAGATGCAATATAATGTTATACGTTATAACGTAATATTCTATATCGTTATACGTCAAATAGTGATGCAATATAACGTTGTAAGTGATATAGTGATGCAATATATCGTTATACCTTATAACGTAATAGTATATAACGTTATACGTCATATAGTTATGCAGTATAATGTTATAGGTTATAACGTAATACTCCGTAACGTTATACGTGATATAGTGATGCAATAAAACGTTATGCGTTATAACGTAATAGTATATAACGTTATACGTCATATAGTGATGCAATAATACGTTATACGTTATAACGAAATAGCATATAACGTTAGTCATCATATAGTGATGGAATATATCGTTATACGTTATATAGTAACAGTATATAACGTTATACGTCAAATAGTGATGCAGTATAATGTTATAGGATATAACGCAATATCTATATCGTTATACGTCATATAGTGATGAAATATAAAATTATACGTCATATAGACATGCAATATAATGTTGTACGTCATATAGTGACGCAATATATCGTTATACGTTATAAAGTAATAGTATATAACGTTATACGTCACATAGTAATGCAATATGACGCTATACGTTATAACGTAATAATCCATAACGTCATACGTGATATAGTGATGCTATATAACGTTATACGTTATAACGTAATAGTATATGACGTTATACGTCATATAGTGATGCAATATAATGCGATACGTCATATAGAGATGAAATATAACGGTATACGTTATAACGTAATAGTGTATAACGTTAGACATCATATAGTGACGCAATATATCGTTATAGGTTATAACGTAACAGTATATAACGTTATACGTCATACGGTGATGCAATATAACGTTGTAAGTGATATAGTGATGCAATATATCGTTATACCTTATAACGTAATAGTATATAACGTTATACGTCATATAGTTATGCAGTATAATGTTATAGGTTATATCGTAATACTCCGTAACGTTATACGTGATATAGTGATGCAATATAACGTTATAAGTTATAACGTAATGGTATAAACGTTATACGTCATACAGTTATGCAATAATACGTTATACAGCATATAGAGATGCAATGTAAGGTTATACGTCATATAGAGATGCAATATAACGTTATACGTTATAACGTAATGGTATATAACGTTATACGTGATATAGAGATGCAATATAACGCTATACGTTATAACGTAATAGTCTATATCGTTATACTTCACATAGTGATGGAATATATCGTTATACGTCATATAGTGGTGCAATATATCGTTATATTATAACTTAATATTATATAACGTGAGATATCATATAGTGATGCAATATATCGTTATACGTTATATCGTAATGGTATATAACATTATACGTCACATTGTAATGCAATATGACGCTATACGTTATAACGTATTACTCCATAACGTTATACGTGATATAGTGATGCAATATAACGTTGTAAGTGATATAGAGGTGCAATATAACGTTATGCGTTATAACGTTATATTATATAAGGTTATACTTCATATAGTGATGCAATATAACGTTGTAAGTGATATAGTGATGCAATATAACGGTATGCGTTATAACGTAATATTATATAAGGTTATACGTCATATAGTGATGCAATAATACGTTATACGTCATATAGAGATGCAATATTTCGTTATACGTTATAACGTAATAGACTATATATTTATACGTTATATAGCGATGCAATATAAAGTTATACGTCATATAGTGGTGCAATATATCGTTATACGCTATAACGTAATAGTATATAACGTTATACGTCACATAGTGATGAAATATAAAGTTATGCGTTATAACGTAATAGTATATAACGTTATACGTCATATAGTGATGCAGTACAACGTTATAGGTTATAACGTAATAGTATATAACGTTATACGTCACATAGTGATGAAATATGTCGTTATCCGTTATAACGTAATAGTATATAACGGTATACGTCATATAGTGATGCAATATGTCGTCATACGTTATAGCGTAATACTCTATAACGTTATAAGTTATAATGTAATAGTATATGACGTTATGCGTCATGTAGTGATGCAATAAAACGTTACACCTTATAACGTAATAGCATATAACGTTATACGTCATAGAGTGATGCAGTACAACGTTTTAGGTTATAACGTAATAGTATATGACGTTAAACGTCATATAGTGGTGCAATATATCGTCATACCTTATGATGTAATAGTATATAAGGTTATACTTCATATAGTGATGCAATATATCGTTATACCTTATAACCTAATAGTATATAAGGTTATACTTCATATAGTGATGCAATATAACGTTATGCGATATAACGTACCAGTATATAACGTTATACTTCATATAGTGATGCAATATAGCGTTATATCTTATAAAGTAATAGTATATAACGTTCTACGTCATATAGTGATGCAGTACAACGTTATAGGTTATAACGTACTAGTATATGACGTTACACGTCATATAGTAGTGCAATACAACGTTATAAGTGATATAGTGATGCAATATAACGTTATGCGCTATAACGTAATAGTATATAACGTTATACGTCACATAGTGATGTTACGTCACATACCGTTATACGTTGTATCGTAATACTCCATAACGTTGTACGTCATATAGTAATGCAATATAACGTTATACGCTAAAACGTAATACTCCATTACGTTATACGTCATATAGTGATGCAATATAACGCTATACGTTATAACGTAATAGTTCATAACGATATACGTCATATAGGGATGCTATATATCGTTATAAGTGATATAGTGATGCAATATAACGTTATACCTTATAATGTAATAGTATATATGGTTATACTTCATATAGTGATGCAATATAACGTTATGCATTATAACGTAATAGTATATAACGTTATACGTCATATAGTGATGCAGTACAACGTTATAGGTTATAACGTAATAGTATATAAAGTTATACATCACATAGTGATGAAATATATCGTTATCCGTTATAACGTAATAGTATATAAGATTATACTTCATATAGTGATGCAATATATCGTTATACCTTATAATGTAATAGTATATAAGGTTATACTTCATATAGTGATGCAGTACAACGTTATAGGTTATAACGTACTAGTATATGACGTTACACGTCATATAGTAGTGCAATATAACGTTATAAGTGATATAGTGATGCAATATAACGCTATACCTTATAACGTAATAGTATATAACGTTATACGTCATATAGTGATGCAGTACAACGTTATAGGTTATAACGTAATAGTATATGACGTTATACGTCATATAGTGGTGCAGTATAACGTTATTGGTAATAACGTAATAGTATATAACGTTATACGTCATATAGTAGTGCAATATAAAGTTATGCGTTATAACGTAATAGTATATAACGTTATACGTCATATAGTGATGCAGTACAACGTTATAGGTTATAACGTAATAGTATATAACGTTATACGTCACATAGTGATGAAATATATCGTTATCCGTTATAACGTAATAGTATATAACGGTATACGTCATATAGTGATGCAATATGTCGTCATACGTTATAGCGTAATACTCTATAACGTTATAAGTTATAATGTAATAGTATATGACGTTATGCGTCATGTAGTGATGCAATAAAACGTTACACCTTATAACGTAATAGCATATAACGTTATACGTCATAGAGTGATGCAGTACAACGTTTTAGGTTATAACGTAATAGTATATGACGTTAAACGTCATATAGTGGTGCAATATATCGTCATACCTTATGATGTAATAGTATATAAGGTTATACTTCATATAGTGATGCAATATATCGTTATACCTTATAACCTAATACTATATAAGGTTATACTTCATATAGTGATGCAATATAACGTTATGCGATATAACGTACCAGTATATAACGTTATACTTCATATAGTGATGCAATATAGCGTTATATCTTATAAAGTAATAGTATATAACGTTCTACGTCATATAGTGATGCAGTACAACGTTATAGGTTATAACGTAATAGTATATGACGTTATACGTCATATAGTAGTGCAATATAACGTTATAAGTGATATAGTGATGCAATATAACGTTATGCGTTATAACGTAATAGTATATAACGTTATACGTCACATAGTGATGCAATATACCGTTATACGTTGTATCGTAATACTCCATAACGTTGTACGTCATATAGTAATGCAATATAACGTTATACGCTAAAACGTAATACTCCATTACGTTATACGTCATATAGTGATGCAATATAACGCTATACGTTATAACGTAATAGTTCATAACGATATACGTCATATAGGGATGCTATATATCGTTATAAGTGATATAGTGATGCAATATAACGTTATACCTTATAATGTAATAGTATATAAGGTTATACTTCATATAGTGATGCAATATAACGTTATGCATTTTAACGTAATAGTATATAACGTTATACGTCATATAGTGATGCAGTACAACGTTATAGGTTATAACGTCATAGTATATGACGTTATACGTCATATAGTGGTGCAATATATCGTTATACCTTATAACGTAATAGTATATAATGTTATACTTCATATAGTGATGCAATATATCGTTATACCTTATAACGTAATAGTGTATAACGTTGTACGTCATATAGTGATGCAGTATAACGTTATAGGTTGTAACGTAGAGCTCCATAACGTTATGCTTCATATAGTAATGCAATATACCGTTATACGTTATAACAGTATATGACGTTATACGTCATATAGTGATCAACTATAACGTTATAGGTAATAACGTAATAGTATATAACGTTATACGTCAAATAGTGATGTAATATATCGTTATCCGTTATAACGTAATAGTATAAAACGTTATACGTCATATAGTGATGCAATATAACGATATGCATAATAGACGTAATAGTATATAACGCTATACGTCAAATAGTGATGCAATATATCGTTATACGTTATAACGTAATAGTATATAAAGTTATACGTCATATAGTGATGCAGTATAACGTTATAGGTAATAACGCAATAGTATATAACGTTATACGTCACATAGTCATGCAATATGTCGCTATAC
Organism: Bombus affinis; assembly: GCF_024516045.1. Taxonomy (NCBI): domain Eukaryota; kingdom Metazoa; phylum Arthropoda; class Insecta; order Hymenoptera; family Apidae; genus Bombus; species Bombus affinis. The sequence goes on along the minus strand of NW_026108871.1, from coordinate 198,667 downwards.
GTTGTAACGTAATGCTCCATAACGTTATGCGTCATATAGTAATGCAATATAACGATATATATTATAACGTAACAGTATATGACGTTATTCGTCATATAGTGATGCAGTACAACGTTATAGGTTGTAACGTAATAATCCAGAACGATATACGTCATATAGTAATGCAATATAACGTTATACGTTATAACAGTATATGACGTTATACGTCATATAGTGATGCAGTATAACGTTATAGGTAATAACGTAATAGTATATAAAGTTATACATCACATAGTGATGAAATATATCGTTATCCGTTATAACGCAATAGTATATAAGATTATACTTCATATAGTGATGCAATATATCGTTATACCTTATAATGTAATAGTATATAAGGTTATACTTCATATAGTGATGCAGTACAACGTTATATGTTATAACGTACTAGTATATGACGTTATACGTCATATAGTAGTGCAATATAACGTTATAAGTGATATAGTGATGCAATATAACGTTATACCTTATAACGTAATAGTATATAACGTTATACGTCATATAGCGGTGCAGTATAACGTTATAGGTTATAACGTCATAGTATATGACGTTATACGTCATATAGTGGTGCAATATATCGTTATACGTTATAACGTAATAGTATATAAAGTTATACGTCATATAGTGATGCAGTATAACGTTATAGGTAATAACGCAATAGTATATAACGTTATACGTCACATAGTCATGCAATATGTCGTTATACGTTGTAACGTAATGCTCCATAACGTTATGCGTCATATAGTAAGGCAATATAACGATATATGTTATAACGTAACAGTATATGACGTTATTCGTCATATAGTGATGCAGTATAACGTTATAGGTTGTAACGTAATAATCCAGAACGATATACGTCATATAGTAATGCAATATAACGTTATACGTTATAACAGTATATGACGTTATACGTCATATAGTGATGCAGTATAACGTTATAGGTAATAACGTAATAGTATATAAAGTTATACATCACATAGTGATGAAATATATCGTTATCCGTTATAACGCAATAGTATATAAGATTATACTTCATATAGTGATGCAATATATCGTTATACCTTATAATGTAATAGTATACAACGTTATACTTCATATAGTGATGCAATATAACGTTATAAGTGATATAGTGATGCAACATAGCGTTATACTTTATAACGTAATAGTATATAACGTTATACGTCATATAGTGATGCAGTACAACGTTATAGGTTATAACGTAATAGTATATGACGTTATACGTCATATAGTAGTGCAATATATCGTTGTAAGTGATATAGTGATGCAATATAACGTTATGCGTTATAACGTAATAGTATATAGGGTTATACTTCATATAGTGATGCAATATAACGTTATAAGTTATAACCTAGTAGTATCAACGTTATACGTCATACAGTGATTCAATAGTACGTTATACGTTATATAGAGATGCAATATAACGTTATAGGTTATAACGTAATAGTCTATATCGTTATACTTCACATAGTGATGGAATATATCGCTATACGTCATATAGTGGTGCAATATATCGTTATACATTATAACTTAATAGTATATAACGTTATACTTCACATAATGATGGAATATATAGTTATACCTTATAACGTAATAGTATATAACGTTATACGTCATATAGTTATGCAATGTAGCGGTATACGTTATAACGTAATAGTATAAAACTTTATACGTCATATAGTGATACAATATATCGTTATACGTTATAAAGTAACAGTATACAACGTCATACGTCATATAGTGATGCAGTATAATTTTATAGGATATAACGTAATAGTCTATATCGTTATACGTCATATAGTGATGCAATATAATGTTATACGTCATATAGAGATGCAATATAACGTTGTAAGTGATATAGTCATGCAATATATCGTTATACGTTATAACGTAATACTCTATATCGTTATACGTCAAATAGAGATGCAGTATAACGTTATAGGTTATAACGTAATAGTATATAACGTTATACGTCACATAGTAATGCAATATGTCGCGATACGTTATAACGTAATACTCCGTAACGTTATACTTGATATAGTGATGCAATATAACGTTATACGTTATAACGTAAGAGTATATGACGTTATACGTAGTATAGTGATGCAATATAAAGTGATACGTCATATAGTGGTGCAATATATCGTTATACATTATAACTTAATAGTATATAACGTTATACTTCACATAATGATGGAATATATAGTTATACCTTATAACGTAATAGTATATAACGTTATACGTCATATAGTGGTGCAGTATAACGTTATAGGTTATAATGTAATAGTCTATATCGTTATACGTCATATAGTGATGCGATATAGCGTTATACGTTATAACGTAATAGTATATAACGTTAGACATGATATAGTGATAGAATATATCGTTATACGTCATAAAGTAATAGTATATAACGTTATACGTCATATAGTGATGCAATATAAAGTTATACGTCATATAGTTGTGCAATGTATCGTTATACGCTATAACGTAATAGTATATAACGTTATACGTCATATAGTGATGCAATATAGCGTTATACGTTATAACGTAATGCTCCTTAACGTTATACGTGATATAGTGATGCAATATAACGGAATGCGTTATAACGTAATATTATATAATGTTATACTTCACATAGTGATGCAATATAACGTTGTAAGTGATATAGTGATGCACTATAACGTTATGCGTTATAACGTAATATTATATTAGGTTGTACTTCATATAGTGATGTAATATAACGTTATAAGTTATAACGTAGTAGTATCAACATTATATGTCATATAGTGATTCAATAATACGTTATACGTTATGTACTGATGCAGTATAACGTTATAGGCTATAACGTAATAGTATATAACGTTATACGTCAAATAGTAATGCAATATGTCGCTACACGTTATAACGTAATACTGCATAGCTTTATACGTGATATAGTGATGCAATATAACGTTATGCGTTATAACGTAATAGTATATAACGGTATACGTCATATAGTGATGCAATAATACGTTACACGTCATATAGAGATGCAATATATCGTTATACATTATAACTTAATAGTATGTAACGTTATACTTCACATAATGATGGAATATATAGTTATACCTTATAACGTAATACTATATAACGTTATACGTCATATAGTGATGCAATATAAAGCGATACGTCATATAGAGATGAAATATGACGGTATACGTTATAACATAACAGTATATGACGTTATACGTCATATAGTGATGCAATATAACGTTGTAAGTGATATAGTGATGCAATATAACGTTATGCGTTATAACGTAATAGTATATAAGGTTATACGTCAAATAGTAATGCAATATGTCGCTATACGTTATAACGTAATACTCCGTAACGTTATACGTCATATAGTGATGCAATATAACGTTGTAAGTGATATAGTCATGCAATATATCGTTATACGTTATAACGTAATATTCCTTATCGTTATACGTCAAATAGAGATGCAGTATAACGTTATAGGTTATAACGTAATAGTATATAACGTTATACGTTACATAGTAATGCAATATGTCGCTATACGTTATAACGTAATACTCCGTAACGTTATACTTGATATAGTGATGCAATATAACGTTATACGTTATAACGTAACAGTATATGACGTTATACGTAGTATAGTGATGCAATATATCGTTATACGTCATTTAGAGACGCAATATAACGTTATACGTTATAACGTAATAGTCTATATCGTTATACTTCACATAGTGATGGAATATATCCTTATACGTCATATAGTGGTGCAATATATCTTTATACATTATAACTTAATAGTATATAACGTTATACTTCACATAATGATGGAATATATAGTTATACCTTATAACGTAATACTATATAACGTTATACGTCATATAGTGATGCAATATAACGTTGTAAGTGACATAGTGATGCAATATAGCGGTATGCGCTATAACGTAATATTATATAAGGTTATACTTCATATAGTGATGCAATATAATGTTATGCGTCATATAGTTATGCAATGTCGCGTTATACGTTATAACGTAATAGTATATAACGTTAAACGTCATATAGTGATGCAGTATAACGTTATAGGTTATAACGTAATAGTATATAACGTTATACGTCACATAGTAATGCATTATGTCGTCATACGTTATAACGTAATACTCCGTAACGTTATACGTCATATAGTGATGCAATATAAAGCGATACGTCATATAGAGATGAAATATGACGGTATACGTTACAACATAACAGTATATGACGTTATACGTCATATAGTGATGCAATATAACGTTGTAAGTGATATAGTGATGCAATATAACGTTATGCGTTATAACGTAATAGTATATGAGGTTATACGTCAAATAGTAATGCAATATGTCGCTATACGTTATAACGTAATGTTATATAACGTTAGACATCATATAGTCATGCAATATATCGTTATACGTTATAACGTAATAGTATATAACGTTATACGTCATATAGTGATACAATATATCGTTATACGTTATAAAGTAACAGTATATAACGTCATACGTCATATAGTGATGCAGTATAATGTTATAGGATATAACGTATTAGTATATATCGTTAAACGTCATATAGTGATGCAATATAACGTTATAAGTGAAACAGTGATGCAATATATGGTTATACCTTATAACGTAATAGTATATAACGTTATACGTTATACAGAGATGCAATATAAAGTTAGACGTAATATAGTGATGCAATATATCGTTATACGTTATAACGTAATAGTATATTACGTTATACGTCGTATAGTGATGCAATATAGTGTTATGCGTCATATAGTTATGCAATGTCGCGTTATACGTTATTACGTAATAGTATATAACGTTAGACATCATATAGTGACGCAATATCGTTATAGGTTATAACGTAACAGTATATTACGTTATACGTCATATAGTGATGCAATATAACGTTGTACGTGATATAGTGATGCAATATAACGTTGTAAGTGATATAGTGATGCAATATAACGTTATGCGTTATAACGTAATAGTATATAAGGTTATACGTCAAATAGTAATGCAATATGTCGCTATACGTTATAACGTAATGTTATATAACGTTAGACATCATATAGTGATGCAATATATCGTTATACGTTATAACGTAATAGTCTATATCGTTATACGCCATATAGTGATGCAATATAATGTTATACGTCATATAGAGATGCAATATAACGTTGTACGTCATATAGCGATGAAATATAACGTTATACGTTATAACGTATTAGTATATATCGTTAAACGTCATATAGTGATGCAATATAACGTTATAAGTGAAACAGTGATGCAATATATGGTTATACCTTATAACGTAATAGTATATAACGTTATACGTTATACAGAGATGCAATATAAAGTTAGACGTAATATAGTGATACAATATATCGTTATACGTTATAACGTAATAGTATATTACGTTATACGTCATATAGTGATGCAATATAGTGTTATGCGTCATATAGTTATGCAATGTCGCGTTATACGTTATTAGGTAATAGTATATAACGTTAGACATCATATAGTGACGCAATATCGTTATAGGTTATAACGTAACAGTATATAACGTTATACGTCATATAGTGATGCAATATAACGTTGTACGTGATATAGTGATGCAATATAACGTTGTAAGTGATATAGTGATGCAATATAACGTTATGCGTTATAACATAATAGTATATAAGGTTATACGTCAAATAATAATGCAATATGTCGCTATACGTTATAACGTAATGTTATATAACGATAGACATCATATAGTGATGCAATATATCGTTATACGTTATAACGTAATAGTCTATATCGTTATACGTCATATAGTGATGCAATATAATGTTATACGTCATATAGAGATGCAATATAACGTTGTACGTCATATAGCGATGAAATATAACGTTATACGTTATAACGTATTAGTATATATCGTTAAACGTCATATAGTGATGCAATATAACGTTATAAGTGAAACAGTGATGCAATATATGGTTATACCTTATAACGTAATAGTATATAACGTTATACGTTATACAGAGATGCAATATAAAGTTAGACGTAATATAGTGATGCAATATATCGTTATACGTTATAACGTAATAGTATATTACGTTATACGTCATATAGTGATGCAATATAGTGTTATGCGTCATATAGTTATGCAATGTCGCGTTATACGTTATAACGTAATATTATATAACGTTAGACATCATATAGTGATGCAATATATCGTTATACGTTATAAAGTAACAGTATATAACGTTATACGTCATATAGTGATGCAATATAAAGTGATACGTCATATAGTGATGCAAAATATCGTTATACGTTATAACGTAACAGTATATAACGTTATACTTCACATAATGATGTAATATATAGTTATACCTTATATCGTAATAGTATATAACGCTATACGTCATATAGTGATGCAATATAACGTTATAAGTGAAATAGTGATGCAATATATCGTTATACCTTATAACGTAATAGTATATAACGTTATACGTCATACAGAGATGCAATATAAAGTTATACGTCATATAGTGATGCAATATATCGTTATACGTTATAACGTAATAGTATATAACGTTATACGTCATATAGTGATACAATATAAAGCGATACGTCATATAGAGATGAAATATGACGGTACACGTTATAACGTATCAGTATATGACGTTATACGTCATGTAGTGATGCAATATAACGTTGTAAGTGATATAGTGATGCAATATAACGTTATGCGTTATAACGCAATAATATATAAGGTAATACTTCATATAGTGATGCAATATAACGTTGTAAGTGATATAGTGATGCAATATAACGTTATGCGTTATAACGTAATAGTATATAAGGTTATACGTCAAATAGTAATGCAATATGTCGCTATACGTTATAACGTAATGTTATATAACGTTAGACATCATATAGTCATGCAATATATCGTTATACGTTATAACGTAATAGTATATAACGTTATACGTCATATAGTGATACAATATATCGTTATACGTTATAAAGTAACAGTATATAACGTCATACGTCATATAGTGATGCAGTATAATGTTATAGGATATAACGTATTAGTATATATCGTTAAACGTCATATAGTGATGCAATATAACGTTATAAGTGAAACAGTGATGCAATATATGGTTATACCTTATAACGTAATAGTATATAACGTTATACGTTATACAGAGATGCAATATAAAGTTAGACGTAATATAGTGATGCAATATATCGTTATACGTTATAACGTAATAGTATATTACGTTATACGTCATATAGTGATGCAATATAGTGTTATGCGTCATATAGTTATGCAATGTCGCGTTATACGTTATTACGTAATAGTATATAACGTTAGACATCATATAGTGACGCAATATCGTTATAGGTTATGACGTAACAGTATATAACGTTATACGTCATATAGTGATGCAATATAACGTTGTACGTGATATAGTGATGCAATATAACGTTGTAAGTGATATAGTGATGCAATATAACGTTATGCGTTATAACGTAATAGTATATAAGGTTATACGTCAAATAATAATGCAATATGTCGCTATACGTTATAACGTAATGTTATATAACGATAGACATCATATAGTGATGCAATATATCGTTATACGTTATAACGTAATAGTCTATATCGTTATACGTCATATAGTGATGCAATATAATGTTATACGTCATATAGAGATGCAATATAACGTTGTACGTCATATAGCGATGAAATATAACGTTATACGTTATAACGTATTAGTATATATCGTTAAACGTCATATAGTGATGCAATATAACGTTATAAGTGAAACAGTGATGCAATATATGGTTATACCTTATAACGTAATAGTATATAACGTTATACGTTATACAGAGATGCAATATAAAGTTAGACGTAATATAGTGATGCAATATATCGTTATACGTTATAACGTAATAGTATATTACGTTATACGTCATATAGTGATGCAATATAGTGTTATGCGTCATATAGTTATGCAATGTCGCGTTATACGTTATAACGTAATATTATATAACGTTAGACATCATATAGTGATGCAATATATCGTTTATACGTTATAACGTAACAGTATATAACGTTATACGTCATATAGTGATGCAATATAAAGTGATACGTCATATAGTGGTGCAATATATCATTATGCGTTATAACGTAATAGTATATAACGTTATACTTCACATAATGATGTAATATATAGTTATACCTTATATCGTAATAGTATATAACGCTATACGTCATATAGTGATGCAATATAACGTTATAAGTGAAATAGTGATGCAATATATCGTTATACCTTATAACGTAATAGTATATAACGTTATACGTCATACAGAGATGCAATATAAAGTTATACGTCATATAGTGATGCAATATATCGTTATACGTTATAACGTAATAGTATATAACGTTATACGTCATATAGTGATACAATATAAAGCGATACGTCATATAGAGATGAAATATGACGGTACACGTTTATAACGTATCAGTATATGACGTTATACGTCATGTAGTGATGCAATATAACGTTGTAAGTGATATAGTGATGCAATATAACGTTATGCGTTATAACGCAATAATATATAAGGTAATACTTCATATAGTGATGCAATATAACGTTGTAAGTGATATAGTGATGCAATATAACGTTATGCGTTATAACGTAATAGTATATAAGGTTATACGTCAAATAGTAATGCAATATGTCGCTATACGTTATAACGTAATGTTATATAACGTTAGACATCATATAGTCATGCAATATATCGTTATACGTTATAACGTAATAGTATATAACGTTATACGTCATATAGTGATACAATATATCGTTATACGTTATAAAGTAACAGTATATAACGTCATACGTCATATAGTGATGCAGTATAATGTTATAGGATATAACGTATTAGTATATATCGTTAAACGTCATATAGTGATGCAATATAACGTTATAAGTGAAACAGTGATGCAATATATGGTTATACCTTATAACGTAATAGTATATAACGTTATACGTTATACAGAGATGCAATATAAAGTTAGACGTAATATAGTGAAGCAATATATCGTTATACGTTATAACGTAATAGTATATTAAGTTATACGTCATATAGTGATGCAATATAGTGTTATGCGTCATATAGTTATGCAATGTCGCGTTATACGTTATTACGTAATAGTATATAACGTTAGACATCATATAGTGACGCAATATCGTTATAGGTTATGACGTAACAGTATATAACGTTATACGTCATATAGTGATGCAATATAACGTTGTACGTGATATAGTGATGCAATATAACGTTGTAAGTGATATAGTGATGCAATATAACGTTATGCGTTATAACGTAATAGTATATAAGGTTATACGTCAAATAATAATGCAATATGTCGCTATACGTTATAACGTAATGTTATATAACGATAGACATCATATAGTGATGCAATATATCGTTATACGTTATAACGTAATAGTCTATATCGTTATACGTCATATAGTGATGCAATATAATGTTATACGTCATATAGAGATGCAATATAACGTTGTACGTCATATAGCGATGAAATATAACGTTATACGTTATAACGTATTAGTATATATCGTTAAACGTCATATAGTGATGCAATATAACGTTATAAGTGAAACAGTGATGCAATATATGGTTATACCTTATAACGTAATAGTATATAACGTTATACGTTATACAGAGATGCAATATAAAGTTTGACGTAATATAGTGATGCAATATATCGTTATACGTTATAACGTAATAGTATATTACGTTATACGTCATATAGTGATGCAATATAGTGTTATGCGTCATATAGTTATGCAATGTCGCGTTATACGTTATAACGTAATATTATATAACGTTAGACATCATATAGTGATGCAATATATCGTTATACGTTATAACGTAACAGTATATAACGTTATACGTCATATAGTGATGCAATATAAAGTGATACGTCATATAGTGGTGCAATATATCGTTACACGCTATAACGTAATAGTATATAACGTTACACGTCATATAGAGATGCAATATATCGTTATACGTTATAAAGTAATAGTATATAACGTTATACGTCACATAGTAATGCAATATGACGCTATAAGTTATAACGTAATACTCCATAACGTTATACGTGATATAGTGATGCAATATAACGGTATGCGTTATAACGTAATATTATATAAGGTTATACTTCATATAGTGATGCAATATAACGTTGTAAGTGATATAGTGATGCAATATAACGGTATGCGTTATAACGTAATATTATATAAGGTTATACGTCATATAGTGATGCAATAATACGTTATACGTCATATAGAGATGCAATATAACGTTATACGTTATAACGTAATAGTCTATATATTTATACGTCATATAGTGATGCAATATAAAGTTATTCGTCATATAGTGGTGCAATATATCATTATGCGTTATAACGTAATAGTATATAACGTTATACTTCACATAATGATGTAATATATAGTTATACCTTATATCGTAATAGTATATAACGCTATACGTCATATAGTGATGCAATATAACGTTATAAGTGAAATAGTGATGCAATATATCGTTATACCTTATAACGTAATAGTATATAACGTTATACGTCATACAGAGATGCAATATAAAGTTATACGTCATATAGTGATGCAATGTAGCGTTATACGTTATAAAGTAATAGTATATAACGTGAGACATCATATAGTGATGCAATATATCGTTATACGTTATAACGTAATAGTATATAACGTTATACGTCATATAGTGATACAATATAAAGCGATACGTCATATAGAGATGAAATATGACGGTACACGTTATAACGTATCAGTATATGACGTTATACGTCATGTAGTGATGCAATATAACGTTGTAAGTGATATAGTGATGCAATATAACGTTATGCGTTATAACGTAATAATATATAAGGTTATACTTCATATAGTGATGCAATATATCGTTATAAGTTATAACGTAGTAGTATCAACGTTATACGTCATATAGTGATTCAATAATACGTTATACGTTATATAGTGATGCAGTATAACGTTATAGGTTATAACGCAATAGTATATAACTGTATACGTCATATAATGATGCAATAATACGTTACACGTCATATAGAGATGCAATATAACGTTATACGTTATAACGTAATAGTATATAACGTTATACGTCATATAGTGATGCAGTATAATGTTATAGGATATAACGTAATAGTCTATATCGTTAGACGTCATATAGTGATGCAATATAGCGGTATGCGCTATAACGTAATATTATATAAGGTTATACTTCATATAGTGATGCAATATAATGTTATGCGTCATATAGTTATGCAATGTCGCGTTATACGTTATAACGTAATAGTATATAACGTTATACGTCATATAGTGATGCAGTATAACGTTATAGATTATAACGTAATAGTATATAACGTTATACGTCACATAGTAATGCATTATGTCGTGATACGTTATAACGTAATACTCCGTAACGTTATACGTCATATAGTGATGCAATATAAAGCGATACGTCATATAGAGATGAAATATGACGGTATACGTTATAACATAACAGTATATGACGTTATACGTCATATAGTGATGCAATATAACGTTGTAAGTGATATAGTGATGCAATATAACGTTATGCGTTATAACGTAATAGTATATAAGGTTATACGTCAAATAGTAATGCAATTTGTCGCTATACGTTATAACGTAATACTCCGTAACGTTATACGTCATATAGTGATGCGATATAACGTTGTAAGTGATATAGTCATGCAATATATCGTTATACGATATAACGTAATATTCCTTATCGTTATACGTCAAATAGAGATGCAGTATAACGTTATAGGTTATAACGTAATAGTATATAACGTTATACGTTACATAGTAATGCAATATGTCGCTATACGTTATAACGTAATACTGGGTAAAGTTATACTTCATATAGTGATGCAATATAGGGTTATACGTTATAACGTAACAGTATATGACGTTATACGTAGTATAGTGGTGCAATATATCGTTATACGTCATTTAGAGACGCAATATAACGTTATACGTTATAACGTAATAGTCTATATCGTTATACCTCACATAGTGATGGAATATATCCTTATACGTCATATAGTGGTGCAATATATCGTTATACATTATAACTTAATAGTATATAACGTTATACTTCACATAATGATGGAATATATAGTTATACCTTATAACGTAATACTATATAACGTTATACGTCATATAGTGATGCAATATAACGTTGTAAGTGACATAGTGATGCAATATAGCGGTATGCGCTATAACGTAATATTATATAAGGTTATACTTCATATAGTGATGCAATATAATGTTATGCGTCATATAATTATGCAATGTCGCGTTATACGTTATAACGTAATAGTATATAACGTTAAACGTCATATAGTGATGCAGTATAACGTTATAGGTTATAACGTAATAGTATATAACGTTATACGTCACATAGCAATGCATTATGTCGTCATAAGTTATAACGTAATACTCCGTAACGTTATACGTCATATAGTGATGCAGTATAAAGCGATACGTCATATAGAGATGAAATATGACGGTATACGTTATAACATAACAGTATATGACGTTATACGTCATATAGTGATGCAATATAACGTTGTAAGTGATATAGTGATGCAATATAACGTTATGCGTTATAACGTAATAGTATATAAGGTTATACGTCAAATAGTAATGCAATATGTCGCTATACGTTATAACGTAATGTTATATAACGTTAGACATCATATAGTCATGCAATATATCGTTATACGTTATAACGTAATAGTATATAACGTTATACGTCATATAGTGATACAATATATCGTTATACGTTATAAAGTAACAGTATATAACGTCATACGTCATATAGTGATGCAGTATAATGTTATAGGATATAACGTATTAGTATATATCGTTAAACGTCATATAGTGATGCAATATAACGTTATAAGTGAAACAGTGATGCAATATATGGTTATACCTTATAACGTAATAGTATATAACGTTATACGTTATACAGAGATGCAATATAAAGTTAGACGTAATATAGTGATGCAATATATCGTTATACGTTATAACGTAATAGTATATTACGTTATACGTCGTATAGTGATGCAATATAGTGTTATGCGTCATATAGTTATGCAATGTCGCGTTATACGTTATTACGTAATAGTATATAACGTTAGACATCATATAGTGACGCAATATCGTTATAGGTTATAACGTAACAGTATATAACGTTATACGTCATATAGTGATGCAATATAACGTTGTACGTGATATAGTGATGCAATATAACGTTGTAAGTGATATAGTGATGCAATATAATGTTATACGTTATAACGTAATATTCTATATCGTTATACGTCATATAGTGATGCAGTATAATGTTATAGGATATAACGTAATAGTCTATATCGTTATACGTCATATAGTGATGCAATATAGCGTTATACGTTATAACGTAATATTATATAACGTTAGACATCATATAGTGATGCAATATATCGTTATACGTTATAACGTAATAGTCTATATCGTTATACGTCATAGAGTGATGCAATATATCGTAATACGTTGTAACGTAATGGTATATAACGTTATACGTCATATAGTGATGCAATATAAAGTTATACGTCATATACAGATGCAGTATAATGTTATGGGATATAACGTAATAGTCTATATCGTTATACGTCATATAGTGATGCAATATATCGTTATACGCTATAACGTAATAGTATATAACGTTATACGCCATATAGTTATGCAGTATAACGTTACAGGTTATATCGTAATACTCCGTAACGTTATACGTGATATAGTGATGCAATATAAGGTTATACGTTATAACGTAATAGTATATGACGTTATACGTCATATAGTGATGCAATATAGTGTTATGCGTCATATAGTTATGCAATGTCGCGTTATACGTTATTACGTAATAGTATATAACGTTACACGTCGTATAGAGATGCAATATATCGTTATACGTTATAAAGTAATAGTATATAACGTTATACGTCACATAGTAATGCAATATGACGCTATAAGTTATAACGTAATACTCCATAACGTTATACGTGATATAGTGATGCAATATAACGGTATGCGTTATAACGTAATATTATATAAGGTTATACTTCATATAGTGATGCAATATAACGTTGTAAGTGATATAGTGATGCAATATAACGGTATGCGTTATAACGTAATATTATATAAGGTTATACGTCATATAGTGATGCAATAATACGTTATACGTCATATGGAGATGCAATATAACGTTATACGTTATAACGTAATAGTCTATATATTTATACGTCATATAGTGATGCAATATAAAGTCATTCGTCATATAGTGGTGCAATATATCGTTATGCGTTATAACGTAATAGTATATAACGTTATACTTCACATATTGATGTAATATATAGTTATACCTTATATCGTAATAGTATATAACGCTATACGTCATATAGTGATGCAATATAACGTTATAAGTGAAATAGTGATGCAATATATCGTTATACCTTATAACGTAATAGTATATAACGTTATACGTCATATAGTGATGCAATATAAAGTTATACGTCATATAGTGGGCAATATGTCGTTATGCGTTATGAAGTAATAGTATATAACGTTATACGTCACATAGTGGTGCAATATAACGTTATACGTCATATAGAGATGCAATATAATGTTATACGTTATAACGTAATATTCTATATCGTTATACGTCATATAGTGATGCAGTATAATGTTATAGGATATAACGTAATAGTCTATATCGTTATACGTCATATAGTGATGCAATATAGCGTTATACGTTATAACGTAATATTATATAACGTTAGACATCATATAGTGATGCAATATATCGTTATACGTTATAACGTAATGGTATATAACGTTATACGTCATATAGAGATGCAATATAACGTTATACGTTATAACGTAATAGTCTATATCGTTATACGTCATAGAGTGATGCAATATATCGTAATACGTTGTAACGTAATGGTATATAACGTTATACGTCATATAGTGATGCAATATAAAGTTATACGTCATATAGAGATGCAGTATAATGTTATGGGATATAACGTAATAGTCTATATCGTTATACGTCATATAGTGATGCAATATATCGTAATACGTTATAACGTAATGGTATATAACGTTATACGTCATATAGAGATGCAATATGACGTTATACGTTATAACGTAATAGTCTATATATTTATACGTCATATAGTGATGCAATATAAAGTTATACGTCATATAGTGATGCAATAATACGTTATACGTCATATAGAGATGCAATATAACGTTATACGTTATAACGTAATAATATATAAGGTTATACTTCATATAGTGATGCAATATAACGTTATAAGTTATAACGTAGTAGTATCAACGTTATACGTCATATAGTGATTCAATAATACGTTATACGTTATATAGTGATGCAGTATACCGTTATAGGTTATAACGTAATAGTATATAACGTTATACGTCAAATAGTAATGCAATATGTCGCTATACGTTATAACGTAATACTGCATATCTTTATACGTGATATAGTGATGCAATATAACGTTATGCGTTATAACGTAATAGTATATAACTGTATACGTCATATAGTGATGCAATAATACGTTACACGTCATATAGTGATGCAATAATACGTTACACGTCATATAGAGATGCAATATAACGTTATACGTTATAACGTAATAGTATATAACGTTATACGCCATATAATGGTGCAATATATCGTTATGCGTTATAACGTAATGGTATATAACGTTAGACATCATATAGTGATGCAATATATCGTTATACGCTATAACGTAATAGTATATAACGTTATACGCCATATAGTTATGCAGTATAACGTTACAGGTTATATCGTAATACTCCGTAACGTTATACGTGATATAGTGATGCAATATAAGGTTATACCTTATAACGTAATAGTATATAACGTTATACGTCATATAGTGATGGTATATAACGTTGTAAGTGATATAGTGGTGCAATATATCGTTATACCTTATAACGTAATAGTATATAACGTTATACGTCATATAGTTATGCAGTATAACGTTATAGGTTATAACGTAATAGTATATTACGTTATACGTCGCATAGTAATGCAATATGTCGCTATACGTTATAACGTAATGCTCCATAACATTATACGTTATATAGTGATACTGTTACGTTCCGCAATCCAAATTTTGAAATTTTAAACAATGCAGTAGTCGCTGCCACCAGGAACAGTCTAAGGACTGTTTCAATTAGATATTTCTTGTTAGATTATGCAGCGTTGATTGGAGTTTATGCCACTGGTCAACAATCTCCACGTTTCGGCTAACCTGCTATGCGCAGGAATACTAGCACGGGAGAGGATTGTTTGGAATAAACAATTATATTATAAATAATTATTACAGGCGGAATTAATGACGAATTATACTCATCATTGATATTATTTATTATTTTAATTATTAATTATTAATAATAATTAAAGTTGACTCACCTGACGTTGGCCTCCGCTGATGAACGGCAGGCCGCTGGGGTGATTCCGGTTTTACAAAGATCGACACTTCTATAATTTTTCGTTTTAATCTTTATTTAATTTGAACAGTGTAAACAACAGTGTGTCCGGACATGTTTAACAATTCGAAATTCTAACACAAAAACTTGAGCCAACTATTGTTTTAATTCTAACTGACTAATAACAATTATTTTATAATTCGAACTGACTAATAACATTTATATCTCGTAATTCTTAAACTCGGACTGGAACGAACAATTATTCTCTAATCCTAACTTAAATTCTAATTAAATCAACTGAACGAACTGATACCAGACTCACTCAAATTCAATTGAACGACTAACAATTACACTCCTTATTCTCGCTAAATTCTCCTGAACCAACTAATCACAATTGCCCTATCCTATTTCTTTATTCTAACTGAATTACTCTTCTTTAATTTCGTTAAATTCTCCCGAACGCTATCAATTTCTCTGACTATATTCTAATTGAACCAACTAATGGCAGTTACTCTCTTTTCACAATTACTCTGATTGTTCTAACTGAACCACTAACAATTAATCGCTAACGCTAACGCTAACAATTAATCTGACTCTTCTTTATTTTTCGCTAAATACTCCCGAACCGCTAACAATTACTCTCTTACTCTTTTATTCAATTGGTAACGATTACTCCGATTTGAATTGTGTCGCTACGCTTTTTATAATGACATCCCCAATGGGATGACAGTCACGTGACAGTTCGTTCCGGTGGGAATCGCAATGCTGCAGGTTTTTAGAGTTTTCAGGAGAAGACGTGGAGTTTGATGATTACAGGTTATGTTGAGTCATGGACACAAAAGCGTCCGCGCCTGTGCGAACCGTGTGAGTGTGTTTTTAGTATTCTGTCTCGTTTCGCATGTTGTTTGTTTCCTTAATCTTGTGAATTTGTTTTAGCGCAAGAGGAAGAAGATATGTGAATGGTACGAGATGACGTGATCGACGTGCGTGTGTGAATATGTGCGAGGGATGATGCTGAAGTGGCGGTTTTCCATCCAAATAGGCACAGTGGCACCTTCGTTGGCGTCGTGTCCTGATGATCTTTTGACAATTTGGTTTTATTTGACAATATGAGATATATTTTGCTCCTTGTAGATTTATATGTCCATATTTGCTATATATTAAATCGTGTATATTTTATATTACTTTCTTGTTATTAGGTTATTAGTTGTGTAGCTCCAGTTTCTGATCTATGGAAAGTGGTGAAACGTCTTCACGAAATACAATTTCATTCGCTTTCCTCCCTTGCATTGGCACGCTGTGAGTGGTGTCGACTTCCAAATGAGGTTTGTGTATCTTGATTATTATGCGTTTAATGATAGATACGGAGGTATCTTTGTCAGAGTTTCCCATGCGGACTGTCTCGGTGTGTATCTTGTTATGATTTCTTTTATTTAGTTCATCCTGCTTCTTTCGTATTTTATTCACTGCATATGATATTTCAGTGCAAGAAGAAGAAGAATTGTAAAGAATCCATAAGTGGCCCTAGAAGACGCAGTCATCGTGTGAGGTGTTGTCGGCAGGAACGAAGAGTCGAAGTTGTTGAAGAAGTCGTGTGACATTTGTATTGTTTCCGGTTATATACAACGCTATTTCACATATCTATGTATATATATATATTATTATATTATTATATATTATTATACTAAATCTTCAGTTGGTTTAGTTGAATGTTCAGTAATGTAATTTTTACAAGGTGGTTTTGTATATTAGATGAGTAGTTGTTCGATATAATAATATGTGTATATATATATATACATTTCGCAATGTAATTTTCCATTATGTAAAATATATATATGCATATGTATATGTGCGCGTATTGTTATTCTCATTGTTTCTCGGATCGTTAATTGGTTGAATATTCCGAAATGTGGATTTCGTATATAATTCTCTAGGTTCGTAGAAATGTAAATCTATATATTTATTTCTTTGCGTTTTAATGGTTTAATAACGTATACATACATATATATATATATATATATATATATATATTATGAATTTTTCCCAAAGATACGCGTACGCATGTGTATATCTATATATGTGTGTGTCGCAGAGTAATCTTGTATACAATTTTCACATTTATTAGAATGCTGATGTATTGTAGTATATTTTATTTCTTTTATATTTTATTAGATTACCAATTATTCAGGTTCACGAACTAGGTAACACACACAGATAGGCATACACGTGTGTGTATATACATGTGTTTTCGCAGAGAAATCTCATAGATTTGAATCGCGGCTTGTTTTATTTATTGGTTCATTTAATTATTTCATTTTATTTGTATTTTATATGTCATTGCTGATTGGTTGTAGTGTTTCTTCTTATTGATTCATTTATTTCATTTTGATTGTCTGTCGTATAATTCTTTTTATTTTGATTGGTTAGTTATTAGTTAATTTATTATTATTGGTCGTGTTTAATTATTCATAAGTTATTGGTTCGAGGCGTCACGTGCGGAACGCGGGACGTGACAATACAATATAACGTTATACGTTATAACGTAATGGTATATAACGTTATACGTCATATAGAGATGCAATATAACGTTATAAGTAATAACGTAATAGTCTATATCGTTATACTTCACATAGTGATGGAATATATCGTTATACGTCATATAGTGGTGCAATATATCGTTATACGTTATAACGTAATAGTATATAACGTTATACGTCATATAGTCATGCAATATAACGTTACAAGTGAAATAGTGATGCAATATATCGTTATACCTTATAACGTGATAGTATATAACGTTATACGTCATACAGAGATGCAATATAAAGTTATACGTCATATAGTGATGCAATAATACGTTATACGTTATAACGAAATAGTATATAACGTTAGACATCATATAGTGATGGAATATATCGTTATACGTTATATAGTAACAGTATATATCGTTATACGTCATATAGTGATGCAGTATAATGTTATAGGATATAACGCAATATCTATATCGTTATACGTCATATAGTGATGCAATATAAAATTATACGTCATATAGAGATGCAATATAATGTTGTACGTCATATAGTGACGCAATATATCGTTATACGTTATAACGTAACAGTATATAACGTTATACGTCATATAGTGATGCAATATATCGTTATACGTTATAAAGTAATAGTATATAACGTTATACGTCACATAGTAATGCAATATGACGCTATACGTTATAACGTAATAATCCATAACGTTATACGTGATATAGTGATGCAATATAACGTTATACGTTATAACGTAATAGTATATGACGTTATACGTCATATAGTGATGCAATATAATGCGATACGACATATAGAGATGAAATATAACGGTATACGTTATAACGTAATAGTGTATAACGTTATACGTCATATAGTGGTGCAATATAAAGTTATAAGTCATATACATGTGCAATATAACGTTATAGGTTATAACGTAATATTATATAAGGTTATACTTAATACAGTGATGCAATATAATGTTATGCGTCATATAGTGATGCAATATAACGTTGTAAGTGATATAGTGATGCAATATATCGTTATACCTTATAACGTAATAGTATATAACGTTATACGTCATATAGTTATGCAGTATAATGTTATAGGTTATATCGTAATACTCCGTAACGTTATACGTGATATAGTGATGCAATATAACGTTATACGTTATAACGTAATAGTATATGACGATATACGTCATATAGTGATGCAATATAATGTTATGCGTCATATAGTTATGCAATGTCGCGTTATACGTTATAACGTAATAGTACAAACGTTATACGTCATATAGCGATGCAATATAACGTTGTAAGTGATATAGTGATGCAATAATATATCGTTATACCTTATATCGTAATAGTATATAACGTTATACGTCATATAGTTATGCAGTATAACGTTATAGGGTATAACGTAATAGTATATAACGTTATACGTCACATAGTAATGCAATATGTCGCTACACGTTATAACGTAATGCTCCATAACATTATACGATACATAGTGATACAATATAACGCTATACGTTATAACGTAATGGTATATAACGTTATACGTCATACAGAGATGCAATATAAAGTTATACGTCATATAGTGATGCAATATATCGTTATACGTTATAACGTAATAGTATATAACGTTATACGTCATATAGTGATATGATATAATGCGATACGTCATATAGAGATGAAATAGAACGGTATACGTTATAACGTAATAGTGTATAACGTTATACGTCATACAGTGTTGCAATATAAAGTTATAAGTCATATAGTGGTGCAATATAACGTTATGCGTTATAACGTAATATTATATAAGGTTATATTTCATATAGTGATACAATATAACGTTATAAGTTATAACGTAATAGTATAAACGTTATACGTCATATAGTGATGCAATAATACGTTATTCGGCATATAGAGATGCAATATAAAGTTATACCTCATATAGAGATGCAATATAACGTTATACGTTATAACGTAACAGTATATGACGTTATACGTTGTATAGTGATGCAATATATCGTTATAAGACATATAGTGCTGCAATATATCGTTATGCGTTATAACGTAATGGTATATAACGTTATTCTTCACATACTGATGGAATATATAGTTATACCTTATATCGTAATAGTATATAACGTTATACGTCATATAGCGATGCAATATAACGTTGTAGGTGATATAGTGGTGCAATATATCGTTATGCCTTATAACGTAATAGTATATAACGTTATACGTCATATAGTTATGCAGTATAACGTTATAGGGTATAACGTAATAGTATATAACGTTAGACGTCACATAGTAATGCAATATCTCGCTACAGATTATAACGTAATGCTCCATAACATTATACGATATATAGTGATACAATATAACGCTATATGTTATAACGTAATAGTATATGACGTTATACGTCATATAGTGATGCAATATAATGTTATGCGTCATATAGTTATGCACTGTCGCGTTATACGTTATAACGTAATAGTATAAACGTTATACGTCATACAGTGATGCAATAATACGTTATACGACATATAGAGATGCAATATAATGTTATACGTTATAACGTAATATTCTATATCGTTATACGTCAAATAGTGATGCAATATAACGTTGTAAGTGATATAGTGATGCAATATATCGTTATAACTTATAACGTAATAGTATATAACGTTATACGTCATATAGTTATGCAGTATAATGTTATAGGTTATAACGTAATACTCCGGAACGTTATACCTGATATAGTGATGCAATAAAACGTTATGCGTTATAACGTAATAGTATATAAAGTTATACGTCATATAGTGATGCAATAATACGTTATACGTTATAACGAAATAGTATATAACGTTAGACATCATATAGTGATGGAATATATCTTTATACGTTACATAGTAACAGTATATAACGTTATACGTCATATAGTGATGCAGTATAATGTTATAGGATATAACGCAATATCTATATCGTTATACGTCGTATAGTAATAGTGATGAAATATAAAATTATACGTCATATAGACATGCAATATAATGTTGTACGTCATATAGTGACGCAATATATCGTTATACGTTATAAAGTAATAGTATATAACGTTATACGTCACATAGTAATGCAATATGACGCTATACGTTATAACGTAATAATCCATAACGTTATACGTGATATAGTGATGCAATATAACGTTATACGTTATAACGTAGTAGTATATGACTTTATACGTCATATAGTGATGCAATATAATGCGATACGTCATATAGAGATGAAATATAACGGTATACGTTATAACGTAATAGTGTATAACGTTATACGTCATATAGTGGTGCAGTATAATGTTATAAGTCATATAGTGGTGCAATATAACGTTATGCGTTATAACGTAATATTATATAAGGTTATACTTCATATAGTGATGCAATATAATGTTATGCGTCATATAGTTATGCAATGTCGCGTTATACGTTATAACGTAATAGTATATAACGTTAGACATCATATAGTGACGCAATATATCGTTATAGGTTATAACGTAACAGTATATAACGTTATACGTCATACGGTGATGCAATATAACGTTGTAAGTGATATAGTGATGCAATATATCGTTATACCTTATAACGTAATAGTATATAACGTTATACGTCATATAGTTATGCAGTATAATGTTATAGGTTATATAGTAATACTCCGTAACGTTATACGTGATATAGTGATGCAATATAACATTATACGTTATAACGTAATAGTATATGACGATATACGTCATATAGTGATGCAATATAATGTTATGCGTCATATAGTTATGCAATGTCGCGTTATACGTTATAACGTAATAGTACAAACGTTATACGTCATATAGTTATGCAGTATAATGATATAGGTTATAACGTAATACTCCGTAACGTTATACGTGATATAGTAATGCAATATAACGTTATACGTTATAACGTAACAGTATATGACGTTATACGTAGTATAGTGATGCAATTTATCGTTATAAGTCATATAGTGGTGCAATATATCGTTATGCGTTATAACGTAATGGTATATAACGTTATACTTCACATACTGATGGAATATATAGTTATACCTTATAACGTAATAGTATATAACATTATACGTCATATAGCGATGCAATATAACGTTGTAAGTGATATAGTGATGCAATATATCGTTATACATTATAACGTAATAGTATATAACGTTATACGTCATATAGTTATGCAGTATAACGTTATAGGGTATAACGTAATAGTATATAACGTTATACGTCACATAGTAATGCAATATGTCGCTACACGTTATAACGTAATGCTCCATAACATTATACGATATATAGTGATACAATATAACGCTATACGTTATAACGTAATGGTATATAACGTTCTACGTCATACAGAGATGCAATATAAAGTTATACGTCATATAGTGATGCAATATATCGTTATGCGTTATAACGTAATAGTATATAACGTTATACGTCATATAGTGATGCAATATAATGCGATACGTCATATAGAGATGAAATAGAACGGTATACGTTATAACGTAATAGTGTATAACGTTATACGTCATACAGTGTTGCAATATAAAGTTATAAGTCATATAGTGGTGCAATATAACGTTATGCGTTATAACGTAATTTTATATAAGGTTATATTTCATATAGTGATCTAATATAACGTTATAAGTTATAACGTAATAGTATAAACGTTATACGTCATATAGTGATGCAATAATACGTTATTCGGCATATAGAGATGCAATATAAAGTTATACGTCATATAGAGATGCAAAATAGCGTTATACGTTATAACGTAATAGTATATGACGTTATACGTCATATAGTGATGCAATATAATGTTATGCGTCATATAGTGATGCAATATATCGTTATACGTTATAACGTAATAGTGTATAACGTTATACGTCATACAGTGGTGCAATATAAAGTTATAAGTCATATAGTGGTGCAATATAGCGTTATGCGTTATAACGTAATTTTATATAAGGTTATATTTCATATAGTGATGCAATATAACGTTATAAGTTATAACGTAATAGTATAAACATTATACGTCATATAGTGATGCAGTAATACGTTATTCGGCATATAGAGATGCAATATAAAGTTATACGTCATATAGAGATGCAATATAACATTATACGTTATAACGTAATAGTATATAACGTTAGACATCATATAGTGACTAAATATATCGTTATAGGTTATAACGTAACAGTATATAACGTTATACGTCATATAGTGATGCAATATAATGTTGTAAGTGATATAGTGATACAATATATCGTTATACGTTATAACGTAATAGTATATAACGTTATACGTCATACAGAGATGCAATATAATGCGATACGTCATATAGAGATGAAATATAACGGTATACGTTATAACGTAATAGTATAAACGTTATACGTCATACAGTTATGCAATAATACGTTATACGGCAAATAGAGATGCAATGTAAGGTTATACGTCATATAGAGATGCAATATAACGTTATACGTTTTAACGTAATGGTATATAACGTTATACGTGATATAGAGATGGAATATAACGTTATACGTTATAACGTAATAGTCTATATCGTTATACTTCATATAGTGATGGAATATATCGTTATACGTCATATAGTGGTGCAATATATCGTTATACGTAATAACGTAATGCTTCATAACATTATACGTTATATAGTGATACAATATAACGTTATACGTTATAACGTAATGGTATATAACGTTATACGTTGTAACGTAATAGTCTATATCGTTATACTTCACATAGTGATGGAATATATCGTTATACGTCATATAGTGGTGCAATATATCGTTATATATTATAACTTAATATTATATAACGTTAGATATCATATAGTGATGCAATATATCGTTATACGTTATATCGTAATGGTATATAACATTATACGTCACATTGTAATGCAATATGACGCTATACGTTATAACGTATTACTCCATAACGTTATACGTGATATAGTGATGCAATATAACGTTGTAAGTGATATAGAGGTGCAATATAAAGTTATGCGTTATAACGTTATATTATATAAGGTTATACTTCATATAGTGATGCAATATAACGTTGTAAGTGATATAGTGATGCAATATAACGGTATGCGTTATAACGTAATATTATATAAGGTTATACGTCATATAGTGATGCAATAATACGTTATACGTCATATAGAGATGCAATATTTCGTTATACGCTATAACGTAATAGTCTATATATTTATACGTTATATAGCGATGCAATATAAAGTTATACGTCATATAGTGGTGCAATATATCGTTATGCGTTATAACGTAATAGTATATAACGTTATGCATCACATAGTGATGGAATATATAGTTATACCTTATAACGTAATAGTATATAACGTTATACGTCATATAGTGATGCAATTAAACGTTATAAGTGAAATAGTGATGCAATATAACGTTATACCTCATAAAGTAATAGTATATAACGTTATACGTCATACAGAGATGCAATATAAAGTTATACGTCATATAGTGATGCAATATAGCGTTATACGTTATAACGTAATAGTATATGACGTTATACGACATATAGTGATGCAATATAACGTTGTAAATGATATAGTGATGCAATATAACGTTATACGATATAACGTAATAGTCTGTATATTTATACGTCATATAGTGAGGCAATATAAAGTTGTACGTCATATAGTGGTGCAATATATCGTTATGCGTTATAACGTAATAGTCTATATCGTTATACGTCATATAGAGATGCAATATAACGTTATAAGTGATATAGTGATGCAATATATCGTTATACCTTATAACGTAATAATATATAACGTTATACTTCATATAGTGATGCAATATAACGTTATAAGTTATAACGTAATAGTATAAACGTTATACGTCATATAGTGATGCAATATAACGTTATACGTTATAACGTAACAGTATATGACGTTATACGTGATATAGTGATGCAATATAACGTTATACGTCATATAGTGGTGCAATATATCGTGATGCGTTTTAACGTAATAGTATATAAGGTTATACTTCATATAGTGATGCAATATAACGTTATAAGTTTTAACGTAACAGTATCAACGTTATACGTCATATAGTGATTCAATAATACGTTATACGTGATACAGAGATGCAATGTAACGTTATACGTGATATAGTGATGCAATATAACGTTATACGTTATGACGTAACAGTTTATGACGTTATACGTCGTACATTGATGCAATATAACGTTGTATGTGATATAGTGATGCAATATAACGCTATGCGTTATAACGTAATATTATATAAGGTTATACTTCATATAGTGATGCAATATAATGTTATGCGTCATATAGTTATGCAATGTCGCGTTATACGTTATAACGTAATAGTATATAACGTTAGACAGCATATAGTGACGCAATATATCGTTATAGGTTATAACGTAATAGTATATAACGTTGTACATCACATAGTGATACAATATAAAGCGATACGTCATATAGAGATGAAATATGACGGTATACGTTATAACGTAACAGTATATGACGTTATACGTCATATAGTGATGCAATATAACGTTGTAAGTGATATAGTGATGCAATATAACATTATGCGTTATAACGTAATAGTATATAACGTTATACGACATATAGTGATGCAATATAACGTTGTAAATGATATAGTGATGCAATATAACGTTATAAGTTATAACGTAATAGTATCAACGTTATACGTCATATAGTGATTCAATAATGCGTTATACGTCATATAGAGATGCAATATAACGCTATACGTTATAGCGTAATAGCTTATATCGTTATACGTCGTATAGTGATGCAATATAAAGTTATACGTCATATAGAGATGCAATATAACGTTATTCGTTATAACGTAATAGTCTGTATATTTATACGTCATATAGTGAGGCAATATAAAGTTATACGTCATATAGTGACGCAATATATCGTTATACGTTATAAAGTAATAGTATATAACGTTATACGTCACATAGTAATGCAATATGACGCTATACGTTATAACGTAATAATCCATAACGTTATACGTGATATAGTGATGCAATATAACGTTATACGTTATAACGTAGTAGTATATGACGTTATACGTCATATAGTGATGCAATATAATGTTATGCGTCATATAGTTATGCAATGTCGCGTTATACGTTATAACGTAATAGTATATAACGTTAGACATCATATAGTGACGCAATATATCGTTATAGGTTATAACGTAACAGTATATAACGTTATACGTCATACGGTGATGCAATATAGCGTTGTAAGTGATATAGTGATGCAATATATCGTTATACCTTATAACGTAATAGTATATAACGTTATACGTCATATAGTTATGCAGTATAATGTTATAGGTTATATCGTAATACTCCGTAACGTTATACGTGATATAGTGATGCAATATAACGTTATACGTTATATCGTAATAGTATATGACGATATACGTCATATAGTGATGCAATATAATGTTATGCGTCATATAGTTATGCAATGTCGCGTTATACGTTATAACGTAATAGTACAAACGTTATACGTCATATAGTTATGCAGTATAATGATATAGGTTATAACGTAATACTCCGTAACGTTATACGTGATATAGTAATGCAATATAACGTTATACGTTATAACGTAACAGTATATGACGTTATACGTAGTATAGTGATGCAATTTATCGTTATAAGTCATATAGTGGTGCAATATATCGTTATGCGTTATAACGTAATGGTATATAACGTTATACTTCACATACTGATGGAATATATAGTTATACCTTATAACGTAATAGTATATAACATTATACGTCATATAGCGATGCAATATAACGTTGTAAGTGATATAGTGATGCAATATATCGTTGTACATTATAACGTAATAGTATATAACGTTATACGTCATATAGTTATGCAGTATAACGTTATAGGGTATAACGTAATAGTATATAACGTTATACGTCACATAGTAATGCAATATGTCGCTACACGTTATAACGTAATGCTCCATAACATTATACGATATATAGTGATACAATATAACGCTATACGTTATAACGTAATGGTATATAACGTTATACGTCATACAGAGATGCAATATAAAGTTATACGTCATATAGTGATGCAATATATCGTTATGCGTTATAACGTAATAGTATATAACGTTATACGTCATATAGTGATGCAATATAATGCGATACGTCATATAGAGATGAAATAGAACGGTATACGTTATAACGTAATAGTGTATAACGTTATACGTCATACAGTGTTGCAATATAAAGTTATAAGTCATATAGTGGTGCAATATAACGTTATGCGTTATAACGTAATTTTATATAAGGTTATATTTCATATAGTGATCCAACATAACGTTATAAGTTATAACGTAATAGTATAAACGTTATACGTCATATAGTGATGCAATAATACGTTATTCGGCATATAGAGATGCAATATAAAGTTATACGTCATATAGAGATGCAAAATAACGTTATACGTTATAACGTAATAGTATATGACGTTATACGTCATATAGTGATGCAATATAATGTTATGCGTCATATAGTGATGCAATATATCGTTATACGTTATAACGTAATAGTGTATAACGTTATACGTCATACAGTGGTGCAATATAAAGTTATAAGTCATATAGTGGTGCAATATAACGTTATGCGTTATAACGTAATTTTATATAAGGTTATATTTCATATAGTGATGCAATATAACGTTATAAGTTATAACGTAATAGTATAAACATTATACGTCATATAGTGATGCAGTAATACGTTATTCGGCATATAGAGATGCAATATAAAGTTATACGTCATATAGAGATGCAATATAACGTTATACGTTATAACGTAATAGTATATAACGTTAGACATCATATAGTGACGCAATATATCGTTATAGGTTATAACGTAACAGTATATAACGTTATACGTCATATAGTGATGCAATATAATGTTGTAAGTGATATAGTGATACAATATATCGTTATACGTTATAACGTAATAGTATATAACGTTATACGTCATACAGAGATGCAATATAAAGTTATACGTCATATAGTGATGCAATATATCGTTATACCTTATAACGTAATAGTATATAACGTTATACGTCATATAGTGATGCAATATAATGCGATACGTCATATAGAGATGAAATATAACGGTATACGTTATAACGTAATAGTATAAACGTTATACGTCATACAGTTATGCAATAATACGTTATACGGCATATAGAGATGCAATGTAAGGTTATACGTCATATAGAGATGCTATACAACGTTATACGTTATAACGTAATGGTATATAACGTTATATGTGATATAGAGATGCAATATAACGTTATACGTTATAACGTAATAGTCTATATCGTTATACTTCACATAGTGATGGAATATATCGTTATACGTCATATAGTGGTGCAATATATCGTTATACGTTATAACGTAATGCTTCATAACATTATACGTTATATAGTGATACAATATAACGTTATACGTTATAACGTAATGGTATATAACGTTATAGGTCATATAGAGATGCAATATAACGTTATACGTTGTAACGTAATAGTCTATATCGTTATACTTCACATAGTGATGGAATATATCGTTATACGTCATATAGTGGTGCAATATATCGTTATATATTATAACTTAATATTATATAACGTTAGATATCATATAGTGATGCAATATATCGTTATACATTATATCGTAATGGTATATAACGTTATACGTCATATAGTTATGCAGTATAACGTTATGGGGTATAACGTAATAGTATATAACGTTATACGTCACATAGTAATGCAATATCTCGCTACAGGTTATAACGTAATGCTCCATAACATTATACGATATATAGTGATACAATATAACGCTATACGTTATAACGTAATAGTATATGACGTTATACGTCATATAGTGATGCAATATAATGTTATGCGTCATATAGTTATGCACTGTCGCGTTATACGTTATAGCGTAATAGTATATAACGTTAGACATCACATAGTGACGCAATATATCGTTATAGGTTATAACGTAACAGTATATAACGATATACCTCATATAGTGATGCAATATAACGTTGTAAGTGATATAGTGATGCAATATATTTTATAAGTTATAACGTAATAGTATATAACGTTATACATCAAATAGTGATGCAGTATAATGTTATAGGTTATAACGTAATACTCCGTAACGTTATACGTGATATAGTGATGCAATATAACGTTATACGTCATAACGTAATAGTATATAACGTTATACGTCATAACGTAATAGTATATAACGTTATACGTCATAACGTAATAGTATATAACGTTATACGTCATATAGTGATGCAATATAATGTTATGCGTCATATAGTTATGCAATGTCGCGTTATACGTTATAACGTAATAGTATAAACGTTATACGTCATATAGTGATGAAATAATACGTTATACGACATATAGAGATGCAATATAATGTTATACGTTATAACGTAATATTCTATATCGTTATACGTCAAATAGTGATGCAATATAACGTTGTAAGTGATATAGTGATGCAATATATCGTTATACCTTATAACGTAATAGTATATAACGTTATACGTCATATAGTTATGCAGTATAATGTTATAGGTTATAACGTAATACTCCGTAACGTTATACGTGATATAGTGATGCAATAAAACGTTATGCGTTATAACGTAATAGTATATAACGTTATACGTCATATAGTGATGCAATAATACGTTATACGTTATAACGAAATAGTATATAACGTTAGTCATCATATAGTGATGGAATATATCGTTATACGTTATATAGTAACAGTATATAACGTTATACGTCAAATAGTGATGCAGTATAATGTTATAGGATATAACGCAATATCTATATCGTTATACGTCATATAGTGATGAAATATAAAATTATACGTCATATAGACATGCAATATAATGTTGTACGTCATATAGTGACGCAATATATCGTTATACGTTATAAAGTAATAGTATATAACGTTATACGTCACATAGTAATGCAATATGACGCTATACGTTATAACGTAATAATCCATAACGTCATACGTGATATAGTGATGCAATATAACGTTATACGTTATAACGTAATAGTATATGACGTTATACGTCATATAGTGATGCAATATAATGCGATACGTCATATAGAGATGAAATATAACGGTATACGTTATAACGTAATAGTGTATAACGTTAGACATCATATAGTGACGCAATATATCGTTAAGGTTATAACGTAACAGTATATAACGTTATACGTCATACGGTGATGCAATATAACGTTGTAAGTGATATAGTGATGCAATATATCGTTATACCTTATAACGTAATAGTATATAACGTTATACGTCATATAGTTATGCAGTATAATGTTATAGGTTATATCGTAATACTCCGTAACGTTATACGTGATATAGTGATGCAATATAACGTTATACGTTATAACGTAATGGTATATAACGTTATACGTGATATAGAGATGCAATATAACGTTATACGTTATAACGTAATAGTCTATATCGTTATACTTCACATAGTGATGGAATATATCGTTATACGTCATATAGTGGTGCAATATATCGTTATACGTTATAACGTAATGCTTCATAACATTATACGTTATATAGTGGTACAATATAACGTTATACGTTATAACGTAATGGTATATAACGTTATAGGTCATATAGAGATGCAATATAACGTTATACGTTGTAACGTAAGAGTCTATATCGTTATACTTCACATAGTGATGGAATATATCGTTATACGTCATATAGTGGTGCAATATATCGTTATATATTATAACTTAATATTATATAACGTTAGATATCATATAGTGATGCAATATATCGTTATACGTTATATCGTAATGGTATATAACATTATACGTCACATTGTAATGCAATATGACGCTATACGTTATAACGTATTACTCCATAACGTTATACGTGATATAGTGATGCAATATAACGTTGTAAGTGATATAGAGGTGCAATATAACGTTATGCGTTATAACGTTATATTATATAAGGTTATACTTCATATAGTGATGCAATATAACGTTGTAAGTGATATAGTGATGCAATATAGCGTTATACGTTATAACGTAATAGTATATGACGTTATACGACATATAGTGATGCAATATAACGTTGTAAATGATATAGTGATGCAATATAACGTTATACGATATAGCGTAATAGCCTTTATCGTTATACGTCGTATAGTGATGCAATATAAAGTTATACGTCATATAGAGATGCAATATAACGGTACACGTTATAACGTAATAGTATACAACGTTATACTTCACATAGTGATGGAATATATAGTTATTCCTTATAACGTAACAGTATAAGAGGTTATACATCATATAGTGATGCAGTATAACGTTATAAGTTATAACGTAGTAGTATATAACGTCACCCGTCACATAGTAATGCATTATGTCGTTATACGTTATAACGTAATAGTATATAATGTTAGACTTCATATAGTGATGCAATACATCGTTATACGTTATAAAGTAATAGTATATAACGTTACACGTCATATAGTGATGAAATATAAAATGATACATCATATAGTGGTGCAATATATCGTTATACGCTATAACGTAATAGTATATAACGTTATACGTCAAATAGTGATGAAATATAAAGTGATACGTCATATAGTTGTGCAATATATCGTTGTACGTTATATGTAACAGTATATGACGTTATACGTGATATAGTGATGCAATATAACGTTATACGTTATAACGTAACAGTATATGACGTTATACGTCATATAGTGATGCAATATAACGTTATCAGTCATATAGTGATGCAACATAACGTTATGCGTTATAACGTACTAGTATATAACGTTATGCCTCATATTGTGAAGCAATATAACGTGAAAAGTGATATAGTGATGCAATATAGCGTTATACCTTATAGCGTAATACTATATAACGTCATACGTCACATAGTGATGCAATATATCGTTATACGTTGTAACGTATTACTCCGTAACGTTATACGTCATATACTAATGCAATATAACGTTATACGTTAAAACGTAATACTCCATAACGTTATACGTCATATAGTGTTGCAATGTAACGTTATAATTTATAACGTAATAGTATAAACGTTATACGTCATATAGTGATGCAGTACAACGTTATAGGTTGTAACGTAATACTCCATAACGTTATACGTCATATAGTAATGCAATATAACGTTATACGTTATATCAGTATATGACGTTATACGTCATATAGTGATGCAGTATAACGTTATAGGTAATAACGTAATAGTTTATAACGTTATACGTCACATACTGATGAAATATATCGGTATCCGTTATAACGTAATAGTATATGACGTTATACGTCATATAGTGATGCAATATAACGTTATACTTTATAACGTAACAGTATATGACGTTATTCGTCATATAGTGATGCGATATGTAGTCACATGTTATGGCGTAATACTCTATAGCGTTATACGTTATAATGTAATAGTATATGACGTTATGCGTCATATAGTGATTCGATATTACGTTATAAGTGATATAGTGGTGCAATATAACGTTATGCGTTATAACGTAATAGTATATAACGTTATACATCACATAGTGATGCAATATAACGTTATAAGTGATATAGTGTTGTAATATAACGTTATGCGTTATAACGTAATAGTATATAACGTTATACGTCACATAGTCATGCAATATGTCGTTATACTTTGTAACGTAATGCTTAATAACGTTATGAGTCATATAGTAATGCAATATAACGTTATACGTTATAACGTAACAGTATATGACGTTATACGTCATATAGTGATGCAGTATAACGATATAGGTAATGACGTAATAGCATATAACCTTATACGTCACATAGTGATGAAATATATCTTTATCCGTCATAACGTAATAGTATATAACGTTATACGTCATATAGTGATGCAATATGACATTAGGCATTATAACGAAATAGTATATAACGTTATACGTCACATAGTGATGCAATATAACGTTATAAGTGATGTAGTTATGCAATATAACGTTATGCGTTATAACGTAATAGTATAAATCGTTATACGATATAAGGTAATACTCTATAACGCTATACTTTATAATGTAATAGTTCATAACGTTATACGTCATATAGGGATGCTATATAACGTTATAAGAGATATAGTGATGCAATATTACGTTGTAAGTGATATAGTGATGCAATATAACGTTATGCGTATTAACGTACTAGTATATAACGTTATGCTTCATATGGTGAAGCAATATAACGTTATAATTGATATAGTGATGCAATATAACGTTATGCGTATTAACGTACTAGTATATAACGTTATGCTTCATATGGTGAAGCAATATAACGTTATAAGTGATATAGTGATGCAATATAACGTTATACCTTATAACGTAATAGTATAAAACGTTATACGTCATATAGTGATGCAGTACAACGTTATACGTTATAACGTAATAGTATATGACGTTATACGTCAAATAGTGATGCAGTATAACGTTATAGGTTGTAACGTAATATTCCATAACGTTATACGTCATATAGTAATGTTTCACGTCCCGCGTTCCGCACGTGACGCCACGAACCAATAACTTATGAAGAATTAAACACGGCCAATAATAATAAATTAACTAATAACTAACCAATCAAAATAAAAAGAATTATACGACAGACAATCAAAATGAAATAAATAAGTCAATAATCAGAAACACTGCAACCAATCAGCAATGACATATAAAATACAAAAAAAATGAAATAATTAAATGAACCAATGAATAAAACAAGCTGCGATTCTAATGTATGAGTTTTGTCTGCGAAAACACATGTATATACACACACGTGTATGCATATCTGTGTCTGTGACCTACTTCGTGAATCTGAATAATTGATAATCTAATAAAATATAAAAGAAATAAAATATACTACACTACATCAGCATTCTAATAAAAGTGAAAATTGTATACAAGATTACTCTGCGACACACACATATATAGATATACACATGCGTACGCGTATCTTTGGAAAAAATTCATAATATATATATATATATGTCGAATTATCGTTTGGATTTCGAGCGCGAGACGATTCTTCGTTAGCATTTGCCATCATGATGTTCAATAAAGGTTGTATTTACATAAAATTATATTTCTTTACAAAGTTTGATAAACAATTAGTTTATCGGTTAACTAAGATAACAAACAATAAGTAAACAAATGCTTTTAATAATATTCTTGGGTTCTGTAACGAATCCACGGTCAACGGGAAACTCTCTGTACGTTTTAATATATTTTTTTGATAGCACACTGACACGTTCACTCAGGCACAGGGTTTCTCTAAGACTCACTCCAAGACGATGACAGTAAACTCTCCAAGGAGATTGCAAAATAAATGACAGATACAGTTACATATATCAAATACATATCGATCGGGAATATCAACAAATTCCCAAGCGCCGTAACTAGGCAGTTCCACATAAACCAGCATTGCTCCTGATCAAGACTTGATTGTTTATACAGCGTATCCCTTAACACTGGAACCTCCTTTGTAAAACATTTCGTTCATCCCGTGACCGTGGCTACGTTCGGCGACCAGTTATGTCACCCCGAGCCCAAGTATTGAGAAATCTTCCAAAAGAAAGGCTCGATGTCTCTACATCTCCGACACGGCCATCCTGACAATCACCCGTCCTCGGGTGCATCTAAAATATTCGGTTTTCTTAACATTAGACTCAATTTAACATCTTTTATAATTTAACAAAACATTCTAATAAGCCAAGGGTCCCACCACAACAACAAAGATTCTTACTAAATATTTGTTAACAAACATAAACAACAATCTGTCATATTACAATGTCTTTCTTCAAAACTGTTATTTAGTTGCATCCTCTAATCCTCCAGTCATTAGACTTCTCAATCTCTCACCAGAACACATCACAGTACTACTCTTATACATGAATATACCAAATTATATCACAACACCACACTGGGCGTGTGTGAAACACCAAATTACTCACAACACCACATTGGGCGTGTGTGAAACACCAAATTACTTCACAACACCACATTGGGCGTGTGTGAAACACTAAATTACTTCACAACACCACATTGGGCGTGTGTGAAACACCAAATTACTTCACAACATCACATTGGGCGTGTGTGAAACACCAAATTACTTCACAACACCACATTGGGCGTGTGTGAAATGTTATGATCAAAACATTCCTTCTCAATCACTGTACCTCAATCGTCACTGTCGTTGCCGATATCATCACTACACACATCCAACTCAGCAGGAATACAACCATCTGGCATTCTCCTTAACTTATCATGACTGTACTTATACGACCGTTTGCCATCCATCGTTTTTAAAATATATCTATCTCCTTCCAAAATCTCTGCTATTATAAATGGACCCCTGTACTTAGGATCTAATTTTGTTTGATTTCTTTCTTCATTTTTACGTAATACAAAGTCTCCAAGATTAAATTTAACTATATTGGCCTTAGTTTTATCAAATCTTTCCTTATCATATCTAGCGTTTGACTCTATGTTTTGTATAGCCTGCTGTCTTACATTGGAGATATCTACTTCCTTTTCTACAAAGTCATCGGGAAGCAATAAACCATAAGGTCTTGCTGTTTTCCCAATTAGTAATTCCAAAGGACTTGATTTAGTCACACGATTGGTGGTGCAATTTAAAGCCAATTGTATTTCACCAATCGCCTCTTGCCAAGATCGACCAGTCGTTTCCACAGTTGTAAACATGTTTTTCAAGGTTCCCATGACACGCTCCACCTGACCATTGGCTCTACTAATACCGGTAGCTATTAAGTGAAGTTTAATATGTTTACTTTGACAAAATCCTGAAATTCCTTACCAGTAAAACATCTACCCTGATCCGCTATAACTCGGTAAGGACTGCCGAATAAAAATATTGCTGACTTAAGCGCCTTTACTGTATTAAAAGAATCTATTTTACGAGTATGATGTAAATACACAAATTTTGTAAAAGCATCAATCAAAACAATGACATATTCCTTTAAATCACTTTTTCCACTCAACTTACCCGTTATGTCCATGTGCACCGTATGCCAAGGTATGCTGGTCTTAGGTATAGGGTGGAGTTCGGCTTGTGGTTTGCCCGAACTTGCTTTAGAAACCTGACAAGCATGACAGTTCTCTACGAATTTGCGAACATATTTCGCCATTCCTTCGAACCAGTAATACTCGTATAACTTCTCAAGCGTTTTATCCCAACCTAAGTGCATAATTGATTGATGCACATGGTTGATAACGGACCATCTAAAACCTCTGGGAACTATAGGTAAACATAGAGTCTTGCCTTTCCTTTGTATCTTACGATAAAGAGTACCAGACCGTAATTCATATGTACTCGCAATGTCTTCTGTGAGTTCGTCATTTTTGCAACTTTGTTACAATCTCCAAAATTTGAGGATCACGACGTTGCTCCACTAACAACCATCCTTCAGAAATTTCAGTCAAATTAATCTCTTTTTCTTTAATTTTGTTATTTTTAATTCGTTCTATTTCTATGGGGTTCCGTGAAAAGAAATCTACGTGAGTCATACGTTTACCTTCTCGATATACAATGTCAAAATTGAAGGTTTGTAGATAAGCCCACCACCTGTGTACTCTATCATTTAAATTCACCTTTTTACTTGATGCTTTTAAAGAATTGCAATCAGTTACAACAAGAAATTCTCGTCCGTGTAAATAGTGACGGAAATGCTTAACAGCATTCACTACCGCCAACGTCTCTAATTCATATGAATGGTACCTAGATTCCGCAGGGCTAGTTCTTTTGCTAAAATATTCTACTACTCTGTTCTTACCTTCTACCTTTTGCATAAGAATAGCCCCATATCCATCCATACTTGCATCAGTATGTAACTCTATTGGATATTTTGGATCAAATATAATCAACACTGGCGCATCAGTCAATATAGAAATTACCTTTTGTCTTATGCTTTCGTGCCTATCTGTCCAATTTATGTTCTTATTACTGGAAGTGAGTGCATATAGAAGGCTTCATTATTTGTGAAAATTTTGGAATAAATTTTCGGAAGTAAGAAGCCAGTCCAATAAACTGTCTAAGCTGTGTGACTGTCGTTGGAGGGGGTAAAGAACTCAAAGCTTGTATCTTTCCCGGGTTGGGGCGTACCTCCCCGTTATGAATTACATATCCTAAATAGAGTACTGTTGTTTTTAGGAAAGAGCATTTTGCGAAGTTAAAAGAAAAACCAGCTTCCACAAGAGTTTTCAACACGATATCCAATCTTTTTAAGCTTGATCTATCGTATCAGCAATAATCAAAACATCGTCCAAATATACAATAACATACGAATAAGCAAGTTCACCTAAAGCTTTGAAAATGGCTCTTTGGAAAACAGATGGAGCATTTTTTCAACCCAAACGGCATTGTCACATACTCGTTATTGTCCATCTGGGGTAACAAACGCTGTAAACTCTACCGAATTAGGATGAATAGGGATTTGGTGGAAACCACTAGCCATATCCAGACTTATAAAGTATTTAGCCTGTCTCAACCTCGCAATCTGATCTGCAATAAGTGGTAAAGGATACCGATCCGCAACCGTATTTTTATTTAACTCCCGGTAGTCTACACATAATCTATCTGAGCCATCTTTCTTTTTAACAAGTAATATAGGGCTGGCAAAAGGAGAATTACTGGGCCGAATAATTTCTGCTTCCATTAATTTGTTTATTCTTTCAACCGAACAAGCCTACGCTCTTCCTCACTAAGTCTATAAGGACTTCTTTGTACTGTGACATTAGGATCAATCAATCGTATCTCCATTTGGCCCGTATTCACACGAACACGTGGAAAACCCGTAATAAATGAATCTTTAAATTTTCCAAGAACAGAAATTAATCGGCTTTTATCTTCTCCTATAACTT
This sequence comes from Bombus affinis, assembly GCF_024516045.1. Lineage (NCBI taxonomy): Eukaryota > Metazoa > Arthropoda > Insecta > Hymenoptera > Apidae > Bombus > Bombus affinis. The sequence goes on along the minus strand of NW_026108871.1, from coordinate 159,197 downwards.
CAGTATCAACATCATTAATATTAATCTCATTTTTAGTGTCTTTATTACACACATTAATTACTTTTGTTCTACTAATAGCAAGACTATCTTGAGTGATTTTTATATCAAAACCCCGGCTCAAAATTTCACGACCAATCATTATGTCATATTTTAAATATTTATCAGCAAGGACATGGAAAACTATCTCCAACGTAAATTCGTTAATACATACAACAGACAAAATTTGTAAAGTACTCTTAATGGTAGTATTTCCTATTCCTCGCATGACTACTACATTCGTCTCTCTTTTACCGGAAAATTTCAAAGCTACAGATTCTTTAATCAGCGAACACTCTGCTCCAGAATCAAAATAAAATGGAAACGACTCACCCAGATGAGTTAAACTACCCATTGAAGTTTCCGTAACACAGAAGTCGACCCGACGCTCATTATTATAATCATTGCTTCCCTTTGGTGTATTATTGTTATTTTTCCCCTTCCGCAACAGCGGACAATAAGGCGCAATATGTCCTCCTCGCGACATTTAAAGCATGTCACTTTTGATAATGTAGCTTTCCTCCGAGCTAGCCTTTCCTCCGAGTTCTGTATGTTCTTCTGCTTTCCAAATTTTATTCTTCTCTGACAATCCTCTACTTTATGACCGTAGTTACCACAGTAATAACATTTGTTTCGGTAAAAATCAGAAATCTTATATCGTTTTGCTTCAGGAGCCGCAGAAGAGTTATCCGACGAAGACACTGATCTCTTCTTCGCAAAGGAGAATGCTCTCATTTCACTTAGAAATTGATCCTCTGTCTTGATATCAGTCGTAAGTGCTATTCGCTCAATTCGTTGATCTTGCGAAGCCAACTGAAAAAGGACAGAAGCATTGATCACCTCAGCCATAGTTGAATTTTCCCACCTCGCTTTCAAGAGAGAGCGAAGACGAATTCCAAATGCTCCCAAGGTTTCATCCTTCAGTGGTTTTTCGTTGGACATTTTCATTAACGCCGAAGTTGCTGTTTCTCTACCACCAAAACGTGCAATAAAAAGGTCTTTAAATTTTGTCCAGGTAACTTCTCTACCTACTAGCACTTGCGTAAGCCATTGTGCTGCTGATCCTTCCAGTGCGCCACTTAAAGCAGGAAAACAACGCACTGCCTTGTAAAGGATTCTCTTTCATATACAAATTAACAACTGCACACCATGCAGCTGAGTCAGAACCCGCAATTTCAGGATTAAAGCGCGGAAGCGATAAATTTTTAGGTTCTTCTTTCGGTTTTTGCACTAGCGTCTGAATCAACTCTCGCATAACAGTCAAATGCTCTTGCATAGTAATAAACGGCACGTATCCCACTTCTGATGTCGAATTATCGTTTGGATTTCGAGCGCGAGACGATTCTTCGTTAGCATTTGCCATCATGATGTTCAATAAAGGTTGTATTTACATAAAATTATATTTCTTTACAAAGTTTGATAAACAATTAGTTTATCGGTTAACTAAGATAACAAACAATAAGTAAACAAATGCTTTTAATAATATTCTTGGGTTCTGTAACGAATCCACGGTCAACGGGAAACTCTCTGTACGTTTTAATATATTTTTTTGATAGCACACTGACACGTTCACTCAGGCACAGGGTTTCTCTAAGACTCACTCCAAGACGATGACAGTAAACTCTCCAAGGAGATTGCAAAATAAATGACAGATACAGTTACATATATCAAATACATATCGATCGGGAATATCAACAAATTCCCAAGCGCCGTAACTAGGCAGTTCCACATAAACCAGCATTGCTCCTGATCAAGACTTGATTGTTTATACAGCGTATCCCTTAACACTGGAACCTCCTTTGTAAAACATTTCGTTCATCCCGTGACCGTGGCTACGTTCGGCGACCAGTTATGTCACCCCGAGCCCAAGTATTGAGAAATCTTCCAAAAGAAAGGCTCGATGTCTCTACATCTCCGACATATATATATGTATGTATACGTTATTAAACCATTAAAACGCAAAGAAATAAATATATAGAATTACATTTCTACGAACCTAGAGAATTATATACGAAATCCACATTATGGAATATTCAACCAATTAACGATCTGAGAAACAATGAGCATAACAATACACGCACATATACATATGCATATATATATTTTACATAATGGAAAATTACATTGTAAAATGTATATATATATATATATACAAATATTATTATATCGAACAACTACTCATCCAATATACAAAACCACCTTGTAAAAATTACATTACTGAACATTCAACTAAACCAACTGAAGATTTAATATAATAATATATAATAATATAATAATATATATATACATAGATATGTGAAATATCAGCGTTGTATATAACCAGAAACAATACAAATGTCACACGACTTCTTCAACAACTTCGACTCTTCGTTCCTGCCGACAACACCTCACACGATGACTGCGTCTTGTAGGGCCACTTACGGATTCTTTATAATTCTTCTTCTTCTTGCACTGAAATATCATATGCAGTGAATAAAATACGAAAGAAACAGGATGAACTAAATAAAAGAAATCATAACAAGATACACACCGAGACAGTCCGCATGGGAACCTCTGACAAAGATACCTCCGTATCTATCATTAAACGCATAATAATCAAGATGCACAAACCTCATTTGGAAGTCGACACCACTCGCAGCGTGCCAATGCAAGGGAGGAAAACGAATGAAATTGTATTTCGTGAAGACGTTTCACCATTTTCCATAGATCAGAAACTGGAGTTACACAACTAATAACCTAATAACAAGAAAGTAATATAAAATATACACGATTTAATATATAGCAAATATGGACATATAAATCTACAAGGAGCAAAATATATCTCATATTGTCAAATAAAACCAAATTGTCAAAAGATCATCAGGACACGACGCCAACGAAGGTGCCACTGTGCCTATTTGGATGGAAAACCGCCACTTCAGCATCATCCCTCGCACATATTCACACACGCACGTCGATCACGTCATCTCGTACCATTCACATATCTTCTTCCTCTTGCGCTAATACAAATTCACAAGTTTAAGGAAACAAACAACATACGAAACGAGACAGAATACTAAAAACACACTCACACAGTTCGCACAGGCGCGGACGCTTTTGTGTCCATGACTCAACATAACCTGTAATCATCAAACTCCACGTTCTCTCATGGAAACTCTAAAAACCTGCAGCATTGCGATTCCCACCGGAACGAACTGTCACGTGACTGTCATCCCATTGGGGATGTCATTATAAAAAGCGTAGCGACACAATTCAAATCGGAATAATCGTTACCAGTTAGAATAGAAGAGAGTAATTGTTAGCGGGTCAGTTGAATAAAAGAATAAGAGAGTAATTGTTAGCGTTCGGGAGAATTTAGCGAAAAATAAAATAGAGAGAGTAATTGATAGCGTTCGAGAGAATTTAGCGAAAAATAAAGAAGAGTCAGATTAATTGTTAGCGTTAGCGTTAGCGATTAATTGTTAGTGGTTCAGTTAGAACAATCAGAGTAATTGTGAAAAGAGAGTAACTGCCATTAGTTTGTTCAGTTAGAATATAGTCAGAGAAATTGTTAGCGTTCGGGAGAATTTAACGAAATTAAAGAAACGTAATTCAGTTAGAATAAAGAAATAGGATAGAGCAATTGTGATTAGTTGGTTCAGGATAATTTAGCGAAAATAAGGAGAGTAATTGTTATTCGTTCAATTGAATTTGAGTGAGTCTGATATCATTTCGTTCAGTTGATTTAATTAGAATTTAAGTTAGGATTAGAGAATAATTGTTCGTTCCAGATCGAGTTTAAGAGTTACGAGATATAAATGTTATTAGTCAGTTCGAATTATAAAATAATTGTTATTAGTCTGTTAGAATTAAAACAATAGTTGGCTCAAGTTTTATGTTAGCATTTCGAATTGTTAAACACGTCCGGACACACTGTTGTTTACACTGTTCACGATAAATAAAGATTAAAACAAAAAATTATAGAAGTGTCAATCTTTATAAAACCGGACTCACCCAGCAGTCTGCCCGTTCATCAGCGGAGGCCAACGTCAGGTGAGTCAACTTTAAATTATTAGTATTAATTAATAATTAAAATAATAAATAATATCAATAATTAGTATAATTCGTCATTAATTCCGCCATTAATAATTATTTATAATATAATTGTTTATTCCAAACAATCCTCTCCTGTGCTAGTATTCCTGCGCATAGCAGGTTAGCCGAAACGTGGCGATTGTTGACCAGTGGCATAAACTCCAATCAACGCTACATAATCTAACAAGAAATATCTAATTGAAACAGTCCTTAGACTGTTTCTGGTGGCAGCGACTACTACATTGTTTAAAATTTCAAAATTTGGATAGCGAAACGTAACAAATGCAATATAACGTTATACGTTATAACAGTATATGACGTTATACGTCATATAGTGATGCAGTATAAAGTTATAGGTAATAACGTAATAGTACATAACGTTATACGTCACATAGTGATGAAATATACCGTTAACAGTTATAACGTAATATTATATAACGTTATACGTCACATAGTGATGCAATATACCGTTATACGTTGTAACGTAATACTCCATAACGTTATACGTCATATAGTAATGCAATATAACGTTATACGTTAAAACGTAATACTCCATAACGTTATACGTCATATAGTGATGCAATATAACGTTATAAGTTATAACGTAATAGTATAAACGTTATACATCATATAGTGATGCAGTACAACGTTATAGGTTATAACGTAATGGTATATAACGTTATACGTCATATAGTGGTGCAATATATCGTTATACCTTCTAACGTAATAGTATATAAGGTTATTCTTCATATAGTGATGCAATATATCGTTATACCTTATAACGTAATAGTATATAAGGTTATACTTCATATAGTGATGCAATATATCGTTATACCTTATAACACAGTAGTATATAACGTTATACGTCATATAGTGACGCAGTATAACGTTATAGGTTGTAACGTAATACTCCATAACGTTACACGTCATATAGTACTGCAATACAACGTTATACGTTATAACAGTATATGACGTTATACGTCATATAGTGATGCAATATAACGTTATAGTATATAACGTTATAAGACACATAGTGATGAAATATATCGTTATCCGTTATAACGTAGTAGTATATAACGTTATAGGTCATATAGTGGTGCAATATAACGTTATAAGTGATATAGTGATGCAATATAACGTTAGGCGTTATAACGTAATAGTATATAACGTTATACGTCACATAGTGATGCAATATACCGTTATACGTTGTAACGTAATACTCCATAACGTTATACGTAATATAGTGATGCAATATAGCGTAATACGTTATAACGTAATAGTATATAACGTTAGACATCATATAGTGATGCACTATATCGTTATACGTTATAACGTAATAGTATATAACGTTATACGTCATATAGTGATGCAATATAACGTTATAAGTGAAATAGTGATGCAATATATCGTTATACCTTATAACGTAATAGTATACAGCGTTATACGTCATATAGAGATGCAATATAAAGTTATACGTAATATAGTGATGCAATATAGCGTAATACGTTATAACGTAATAGTATATAACGTTAGACATCGTATAGTGATGCACTATATCGTTATACGTTATAACGTAATAGTATATAACGTTATACGTCATATAGTGATGCAATATAAAGCGATGCGTCATATAGAGATGAAATATAACGGTACACGTTATAACGTAATAGTGTATAACGTTATACGTCATAAAGTGTTGCAATATAAAGTTATAAGTCATATAGTGGTGCAATATAAAGTTATACCTCATGTCGTGATGCAATATAACGTTATACGTTAGAACATAATAGTACATGACGTTATGCGTCATATAGTGATGAAATATAACGTTATAAGTGATATAGTGATGCAATACATCGTTATACCTTATAACGTAATAGTATATAACGTTATACGTCATATAGTGATGCAGTATAACGTTATAGGTTATAACGTAATAGTATATAACGTTATGCGTCACATAGAAATGCATTATGTCGTTATACGTTATAACGTAATACTCCGTAACATTATACGTGATATAGTGATGCAATATAACGTTATACGTTATAACGTAACAGTATACTACGTATACGTTATACGTAGTATAGTGATGCAATATATCGTTGTAAGTGATATAGTGATGCAATATAACGTTGTATGCGATATAGTTATGCAATATAACGTTATGCGTTATAACGTAATATTATATAAGGTTATACTTCATATAGTGATGCTATATAACGTTGTAAGTGATATAGTGATGCAGTATAACGTTATGGGTTATAACGTAATAGTATATAACGTTATACTTCACATAGTGATGGAATATTTAGTTATACCTTATAACGTAATAGTATATAACTTTTTACGTCATATAGTGATAAAATATGACGTTATAAGTGAAATAGTGATGCAATATATCGTTATACCTTATAACGTAATAGTATACAGCGTTATACGTCATGTAGAGATGCAATATAAATTTATACGTCACATAGTGATGCAATATAGCGTTATACGTTATAACGTAATAGTATATAACGTTATGCGTCAAATAGTAATGCAATAAGTCGCTATACGTTAAAACGTAATACTCCATAACGTTATACGTGATATAGTGATGCAATATAACGTTATGCGTTATAACGTAATAGTATATAGGGTTATACTTCATATAGTGATGCAGTATAACGTTATAAGCTATAACGTAATAGTATATAACGATATACGTCAAATAGTAATGCAATATGTCGCTATACGTTATAACGTAATACTCCATAACGTTATACGTGATATAGTGATGCAATATAACGTTATGCGTTATAACGTAATAGTATATAACGTTATACGTCATATAGTGATGCAATAATACGTTATACGTCATATACAGATGCAATATAACGTTATACGTCATAGCGTAATAGTATATAATGTGATACGTCATATAGTGGTGCAATATATCGTTATACACTATAACGTAATAGCATATAACGTTATACGTCATATAGAGATGCAATTAAACGTTATACGTTATAACGTAATAGTATATAAAGTTATACGTCATATAGTGGTGCAATATATCGTTATACGCTATAACGTAATAGCATATAACGTTGTACGTCACATAGTGATGCAATATATCGTTATACGTTATAACGTAATAGCATATAACGTTATACGTCATATAGAGATGCAATAAAACGTTATACGTTATAACGTAATAGTATATAAAGTGATACGTCATATAGCGATGCAATATAACGTTATACGTTATAACGTAATAGTATATAACGTTATACGTCATATAGTGATGCAACATATCGTTATACGTTATAACGTAACAGTATATAACGTTATACGTCACATAGTGATGCAATATATCGTTATACGTCATATAGAGATGCAATATAACGGTATACGTTATAACGTAATATTCTATATCGTTATACGTCAAATAGAGATGCAGTATAACGTTATAAGTTATAACGTAATAGTATATAACGTTATACTTCATATAGTGATGCAGTATAACGTTATAGGTTATAACGTAATAGTATATAACGTTATACGTCAAGCAGTAATGCAATATGTCGCTATACGTTATAACGTAATACTCCATAACGTTATACGTGATATAGTGATGCAATATAAAGTTATACGTCATGTCGTGATGCAATATAACGTTATACGTTAGAACATAATAGTACATGACGTTATGCGTCATATAGTGATGAAATATAACGTTATAAGTGATATAGTGATGCAATACATCGTTATACCTTATAACGTAATAGTATATAACGTTATACGTCATATAGTGATGCAGTACAACGTTATAGGTTATAACGTAATAGTATATTACGTTATACGTCATATGGTGGTGCAATATAAAGTTATGAGTGATATAGTAATGCAATATACCGTTATACGTTGTAACGTAATACTCCATAACGTTATACGTCATATAGTAATGCAATATAACGTTATACGTTAAAACGTAATACTCCATAACGTTATACGTCATATAGTGATGCAATATAACGTTATAAGTTAGAACGTAATAGTATAAGTCGTTATACGATATCAGGTAATACTCTATAACGCTATACGTTATAACGTAATAGTTCATAACGTTATACGTCATATAGGGATGCTATATATCGTTATAAATGATATAGTGATGCAATATAACGTTACACCTTGTAACGCAATAGTATATAACGTTATACGTCATATAGCGATGCAGTACATCGTTAAACGTTATAACGTAATAGTATATGAAGTTATAAGTCATATAGTGGTGTAATATATCGTTATACCTTATAATGTAATAGTGTATAAGGTTATACTTCATATAGTGATGCAATATATCGTTATACCTTATAACGTAATAGTATATAATGTTATACGTCATATAGTGACATAGTATAACGTTATAGGTTGTAACGTAATAGTATATGACGCTATACGTCATATGGTGCTGCAATATAACGTTATAAGTGCTACAGTGATGCAATATAACGTTATGCGTTATAACGTACTAGTATATAACGTTATGCTTCATCTAGTGAAGCAATATAACGATAAAAGTGATATAGTGATGCAATATAACGTTATACCTTATAACGTAATAGTATATAACGTTATACGTCATATAGTGATGCAGTACAACGTTATAGGTTATAACGTAATAGTATAAATGTTATACAACATATAGTGATTCACTATAACGTTATAAGTGATATAGTGATGCAATATAACGTTATAAGTGATATAGTGATGCAATATGACGTTATGCGTTATAACGTACTAGTATATAACGTTAAACTTCATATAGTTATGCAATATAACGTTATACGTTGTACCGTAATACTCCATAACGTTATACGTCATATAGTGATGCAGTACATCGTTATAGGTTATAACGTAATACTCCATAACGTTATACGTCATATAGTAATGCAATATAACGTATATACGTTAAAACGTAATACTCCATAACGTTATACGTCATATAGTGATGCAATATAACGTTATGTATTATAACGTAATAGTATATAACATTATACGTCACATAGTGATGCAATATGTCGTTATACCTTATAACGCAATAGTATATAACGTTATACGTCTTATAGTGACGCAGAATAACGTTATAGGTTTAACTTAATACTCCATAACGTTATACGTCATATAGCAATGCAATCTAACGTTATACGTTATAACAGTATATGACGTTATACGTCATATAATGATGCAGTATAACGATATAGGTACTGACGTAATAGCATATAACCTTATACGTCACATAGTGATGAAATATATCTTTATCCGTCATAACGTAATAGTATATAACGTTATACGTCATATAGTGATGCAATATGACATTAGGCATTATAACGAAATAGTATATAACGTTATACGTCGCATAGTGATGCAATATAACGTTATAAGTGATGTAGTTATGCAATATAACGTTATGCGTTATAACGTAATAGTATAAATCGTTATACGATATAAGGTAATACTCTATAACGCTATACGTTATAATGTAATAGTTCATAACGTTATACGTCATATAGGGATGCTATATAACGTTATAAGAGTTATAGTGATGCAATATTACGTTATAAGTGATATAGTGATGCAATATAACGTTATGCGTATTAACGTACTAGTATATGACGTTATGCTTCATATGGTGAAGCAATATAACGTTATAAGTGATATAGTGATGCAATATAACGTTATGCGTATTAACGTACTAGTATATAACGTTATGCTTCATATGGTGAAGCAATATAACGTTATAAGTGATGTAGTTATGCAATATAACGTATATACGTTAAAACGTAATACTCCATAACGTTATACGTCATATAGTGATGCAATATAACGTTATGTACTATAACGTAATAGTATATAACATTATACGTCACATAGTGATGCAATATATCGTTATACCTTATAACGCAATAGTATATAACGTTATACGTCTTATAGTGACGCAGAATAACGTTATAGGTTTAACTTAATACTCCATAACGTTATACGTCATATAGCAATGCAATCTAACGTTATACGTTATAACAGTATATGACGTTATACGTCATATAATGATGCAGTATAACGATATAGGTACTGACGTAATAGCATATAACCTTATACGTCACATAGTGATGAAATATATCTTTATCCGTCATAACGTAATAGTATATAACGTTATACGTCATATAGTGATGCAATATGACATTAGGCATTATAACGAAATAGTATATAACGTTATACGTCGCATAGTGATGCAATATAACGTTATAAGTGATGTAGTTATGCAATATAACGTATATACGTTAAAACGTAATACTCCATAACGTTATACGTCATATAGTGATGCAATATAACGTTATGTATTATAACGTAATAGTATATAACATTATACGTCACATAGTGATGCAATATATCGTTATACCTTATAACGCAATAGTATATAACGTTATACGTCTTATAGTGACGCAGAATAACGTTATAGGTTTAACTTAATACTCCATAACGTTATACGTCATATAGCAATGCAATCTAACGTTATACGTTATAACAGTATATGACGTTATACGTCATATAATGATGCAGTATAACGATATAGGTACTGACGTAATAGCATATAACCTTATACGTCACATAGTGATGAAATATATCTTTATCCGTCATAACGTAATAGTATATAACGTTATACGTCATATAGTGATGCAATATGACATTAGGCATTATAACGAAATAGTATATAACGTTATACGTCGCATAGTGATGCAATATAACGTTATAAGTGATGTAGTTATGCAATATAACGTTATGCGTTATAACGTAATAGTATAAATCGTTATACGATATAAGGTAATACTCTATAACGCTATACGTTATAATGTAATAGTTCATAACGTTATACGTCATATAGGGATGCTATATAACGTTATAAGAGATATAGTGATGCAATATTACGTTATAAGTGATATAGTGATGCAATATAACGTTATGCGTATTAACGTACTAGTATATGACGTTATGCTTCATATGGTGAAGCAATATAACGTTATAAGTGATATAGTGATGCAATATAACGTTATGCGTATTAACGTACTAGTATATAACGTTATGCTTCATATGGTGAAGCAATATAACGTTATAAGTGATATAGTGATGCAATATAACGTTATACCCTATAACGCAATAGTATATAACGTCATACGTCAAATAGTGATGCAGTACAACGTTATAGGTTATAACGTAATAGTATATGACGCTATACGTCATATGGTGGTGCAATATAACGTTATAAGTGGTATAGTGATGCAATATAACGTTATGCGTTATAACGTAATAGTATATAACGTTATGCTTCATCTAGTGAAGCAATATAACGTTAAAAGTGATATAGTGATACAATATAGCGTTATACCTTATAGCGTAATAGTATATAACGTTATACGTCATATAGTGATGCAGTACATCGTTATAGGTTATAACGTAATACTCCATAACGTTATACGTCATATAGTAATGCAATATAACGTATATACGTTAAAACGTAATACTCCATAACGTTATACGTCATATAGTGATGCAATATAACGTTATGTATTATAACGTAATAGTATATAACATTATACGTCACATAGTGATGCAATATATCGTTATACCTTATAACGCAATAGTATATAACGTTATACGTCTTACAGTGACGCAGAATAACGTTATAGGTTTAACTTAATACTCCATAACGTTATACGTCATATAGCAATGCAATCTAACGTTATACGTTATAACAGTATATGACGTTACACGTCATATAGTGATGCAGTATAACGATATAGGTAATGACGTAATAGCATATAACCTTATACGTCACATAGTGATGAAATATATCTTTATCCGTCATAACGTAATAGTATATAACGTTATACGTCATATAGTGATGCAATATAACATTAGGCATTACAACGAAATAGTATATAACGTTATACGTCACATAGTGATGCAACATAACGTTATACGTGATATAGTGATGCAATATAACGTTATGCGTTATAACGTAATAGTATGAATCGTTATACGATATAAGGTAATACTCTATATCGCTATACGTCATAACGTAATAGTTCATAACGTTATACTTCATATAGGGATGCTATATAACGTTATAAGTGATATAGTGATGCAATATAGCGTTATACCTTATAACGTAATAGTATATAAGGTTATAATTCATATAGTGATGCAATATATCGTTATACCTTATAACGTAATAGTATATAACGTTATACGTCATATAGTGACGCAGTATAACGTTATAGGTTGTAACGTAATACTCCATAACGTTATACGTCATATAGTAATGCAATAAAACGTTATACGTTATAACAGTATATGACGTTATACGTCATATAGTGATGCAGTATAACGTTATAGGTTATAACGCAATAGTATATATCGTTATACGTCACATAGTAATGCAATATGTCATTATACGTTGTAACGTTGTGCGTCATATAGTAATTCAATATAACGTTATACGTTATAACGTAACAGTATATGACGTTATTCGTCATATAGTGATGCGATATGTAGTCATACGTGATGGCGTAATACTCTATAGCGTTATACGTTATAATGTAATAGTATATGACGTTATGCGTCATATAGTGATTCGATATAACGTTAAAAGTGATATAGTGATGCAATATAGTCTTATGCGTTATAACGTAATAGTATATGACGTTATACGTCATATAGTTGTGCAATATAACGTTATAAGTGATATAGTGATGCAATATAATGTTATGCGTTTTAACGTAATAGTATATAACGTTGTACATCACATAGTGATGCAATATAACGTTATAAGTGATATAGTGGTGCTATATAACGTCATACCTTATATCGTAATAGTATATAACGTTATACGTCATATAGTGATTCAGTGCAACGTTATACGTTATAACGTAATAGTATATGACGTTATGCGTCATATAGTGATGCAATATAACGTTACAAGTGATATAGTGATGTAATATAAAGTTATGCGTTATAAGGTACTAGTATATAACGTTATACGTCACATAGTGATGCAATATATCGTTATACGTTGTAACGTAATACTCCATAACGTTATACGTCATATAGAAATGCAATATAACTTTATACGTTAAAACGCAATACTCCATAACGTTATATGTCATATGGTGATGCAATATAAAGTTATGCGTTATAACGTACTAGTATATAACGTTATACTTCATATAGTGATGCAATATAACGTCATAAGTGACATAGTGATGCAATATAACGTTATGCGTTATAACGTAATAGTATAAATCGTTATACGATATAAGGAAATACTCTGTAACGCTATACGTTATAACGTAATAGTTCATAACGTTATACTTCATATAGGAATGCTATATAACGTTATAAGTGATATAGTGATGCAGTATAACGTTATACCTTATAACGTAATAGCATATAACGTTATACGTCATATAATGATGCAGTACATCGTCACAGGTTATAACGTAATAGAATATGACGTTATACGTCATATAGTGGTGCAATATATCGCTATACCTTATAACGTAATAGTATATAAGGTTATTCTTCATATAGTGATGCAATATATCGTTATACCTTATAACGTAATAGTATATAAGGTTATACTTCATAAGTGATGCAATATATCGATATACCTTATAACGTAATAGTATATAACGTTATACGTCTTATAGTGACGCAGTGTAACGTTATAGGTTGTAACGTAATACTCCATAACGTTATACGTCATATAGTAATGCAATATAACGTTATTCGTTATAAAAGTATATGACGTTATACGTCAATTAGTGATGCAGTACAACGTTATAGGTAATAACGTAATAGTATATAACGTTATAGGTCACACACTGATGAAATATATCGGTATCCGTTATAACGTAATAGTATATAACGTTATACGTCATATAGTGATGCAATATAACGTTATGTGTTATAACGTAATAGTATAAAACGTTATACGTTACATAGTAATGCAATATGTCGTTATGCGTTGTAACGTAATGCTCGATAACGTTATGCGTCATATGGTAATGCAATATAACGTTATATCTTATAACGTAACTGTATATGACGTTATTCGTCATATAGTGATGCAATATGTAGTCGTACGTTATGGCGTAGTACTCTATAACGTTATACGTTATAACGTAATACTATATGACGTTATGCGTCATAGAGTGATGCGATAGACGTTATAAGTGATACAGTGATGCAATATAACGATATGCGTTATAACGTAATAGTATATAACGTTATACGTCATATAGTAATGCAATATAACGTTATACGTTATAACACTATATTACGTTATACGTCATATAGTGATGCAATATAACGTTATAAGTCATATAATGATACAGTACAACGTTATAGGTCATAACGTAATAGTATATGTCGTCATACGTCATATAGTGGTGCTATATATCGTTATGCCTTATAACGTAATAGTATATAAGGTTACACTTCTTATAGTAATGCAATATATCGTCATACCTTATAACGTAATGGTATATAAGGTTATACTTCATATAGCGAGGCAATATATCGTTATGCCTTATAACGTAATAGTATTTAACGTTATACGTCATATAGTGACGCAGTATAACGTTACAGGTTGCAACGTAATACTCCATAACGTTATACGTCATATAGTAAAGCAATATAACGTTATACGTTATAACAGTATATGACGTTATACGTCATATAGTGATGCAGTATATCGTTATAGGTAATAACGTAATAGTATATAACTTTATACGTCACAGAGTGATGAAATATATCGTTATCCGTTATAACGTAACAGTATATAACGTTATACGTCATATAGTGGTGCAATATAACGTTATGAATTATAACGTAATAGTATATAACGTTATACGTCACATAGTGGTGCATTATATCGTTAGGTTATTACGTAATAGTATATAGCGTTATACGTCATATAGTGATGCAGTATAACGTTATCGGTTATAACGCAATAGTATATATCGTTATATGTCACATAGTAATGCAATATGTCATTATACGTTGTAACGTTATGCGTCATATAGTAATGCAATATAACGTTATACGTTATAACGTAACAGTATATGACGTTATGCGTCATATAGTGATGCAATATAACGTTATAAGTGATATAGTCATGCAATATAAAGTTATTCGTTATAACGTAATAGTATAAATCGTTGTACGATATAAGGAAATACTCTCTAACGCTATACGCTATAACGTTATAGTTCATAACGTTATACTTCATATAGGAATGCTATATAACGTTATAAGTGATATAGTGATGCAATATAACGTTATTCCTTATAACGTAATAGTATATAACGTTATGAGTCATATAGTGATGCAGTACAACGTTATAGGTTATAACGTAATAGTATATAACGTTATAGGTCATATAGTGATGCAGTACATCATTATACCTTATAACGTAATAGTATATAAGGTTATACTTCATATAGTGATGCAATATATCGTTATACCTTATAACGTAAGATTATATAAGGTGATACTTCATATAGTGATGCAATATATCGTTATACCTTATAACGTAATAGTATATAACGCTATACGTCATATAGTGACGCAGTATAACGTTATAGCTTGTAACGTAATAATCCATAACGTTATACGTCACATAGTAATGCAATATAACGTTATACGTTATAACAATATATGACGTTATACGTCATATAGTGATGCAGTATAACGTTATAGGTAATATCGTAATAGTATATAACGTTATACGTCACATAGTGATGAAATATATCGTTATCCTTTATAGCGTAATAGTATATAACGTTATGCGTCATATAGTGGTGCAATATAACGATATAAGTGATATAGTGACGCAATATAACGTTATGCGTCAGAAAGTAATAGTATATAACGTTATACGTCACATAGTATTGCAATATATTGTTATACGTTGTAACGTAATACTCCATAACGTTATACGTCATATAGTAATGCAATATAACGTTATTCGTTAAAACGTAATACTCCATAACGTTATACATCATATAGTAATGCAATATAACGTTGTACGTTAAAACGTAATACTGCATAGCGTTATACATCAAATAGTGATGCAATATAACGTTATAAGTTATAACGTAATAGTATAAACGTTATACGTCATATAGTGATGCAGTATATCGTTATAGGTAATAACGTAATAGTATATAACTTTATACGTCACAGAGTGATGAAATATATCGTTATCCGTTATAACGTAACAGTATATAACGTTATACGTCATATAGTGGTGCAATATAACGTTATGAATTATAACGTAATAGTATATAACGTTATACGTCACATAGTGATGCATTATATCGTTAGGTTATTACGTAATAGTATATAGCGTTATACGTCATATAGTGATGCAGTATAACGTTATCGGTTATAACGCAATAGTATATATCGTTATACGTCACATAGTAATGCAATATGTCATTATACGTTGTAACGTTATGCGTCATATAGTAATGCAATATAACGTTATACGTTATAACATAACAGTATATGACGTTATGCGTCATATAGTGATGCAATATAACGTTATAAGTGATATAGTCATGCAATATAAAGTTATTCGTTATAACGTAATAGTATAAATCGTTGTACGATATAAGGAAATACTCTATAACGCTATACGCTATAACGTAATAGTTCATAACGTTATACTTCATGTAGGAATGCTATATAACGTTATAAGTGATATAGTGATGCAATATAACGTTATTCCTTATAACGTAATAGTATATAACGTTATGAGTCATATAGTGATGCAGTACAACGTTATAGGTTATAACGTAATAGTATATAACGTTATAGGTCATATAGTGATGCAGTACATCATTATACCTTATAACGTAATAGTATATAAGGTTATACTTCATATAGTGAAGCAATATATCGTTATACCTTATAACGTAAGATTATATAAGGTGATACTTCATATAGTGATGCAATATATCGTTATATCTTATAACGTAATAGTATATAACGCTATACGTCATATAGTGACGCAGTATAACGTTATAGCTTGTAACGTAATAATCCATAACGTTATACGTCACATAGTAATGCAATATAACGTTATACGTTATAACAATATATGACGTTATACGTCATATAGTGATGCAGTATAACGTTATAGGTAATATCGTAATAGTATATAACGTTATACGTCACATAGTGATGAAATATATCGTTATCCTTTATAGCGTAATAGTATATAACGTTATACGTCATATAGTGGTGCAATATAACGATATAAGTGATATAGTGACGCAATATAACGTTATGCGTCAGAAAGTAATAGTATATAACGTTATACGTCACATAGTATTGCAATATATTGTTATACGTTGTAACGTAATACTCCATAACGTTATACGTCATATAGTAATGCAATATAACGTTATTCGTTAAAACGTAATACTCCATAACGTTATACATCATATAGTAATGCAATATAACGTTGTACGTTAAAACGTAATACTGCATAGCGTTATACATCAAATAGTGATGCAATATAACGTTATAAGTTATAACGTAATAGTATAAACGTTATACGTCATATAGTGATGCAGTACAACGTTATAGGTTATAACGTAATGGTATATGACGTTATGCGTCATATAGTGGTGCAATATACCGTTATACCTTATAACGTAATAGTATATAAGCTTATTCTTCATATAGTGATGCAGTATATCGTTATACCTTATAACGTAATAGTATATAACGTTATTCGTCACATAGTGATGCTATATATCGTTATACGTTGTAACGTAATACTCCATAACGTTATACGTCATATAGTGATGCAATATAAAGTTATACGTTAAAACATAATACTCAATATCGTTATACGTCATATAGTAATGCAATATATAGTTATACGTTGTAACGTAATGCTCCATAACGTTATGCGTCATACAGTAATGCAATATAACGTTATACGTTATAACATAACAGTATATGACGTTATTCGTCATATAGTGATGCAATATGTAGTCATACGTTATAGCGTAATACTCTCTTACGTTATACGTTATAATGTAATAGTGTATGACGTTATACGTCATATAGTGGTGCAATATAACGTTATAAGTGATATAGTGGTGCTATATAACGTTATACCTTATAAGGTAATAGTATATAACGTTATACGTCATATAGTGATGCAGTACAACGTTATAGGTTATAACGTAATAGTATATGACTTTATACGACATATAGTGGTGCAATAAAACGTTATAAGTGATATTGTGATATAATATAACGTTATGCGTTATAACGTAATAGTATATAACGTTATACGTCACATAGTGATGCAATATAACGTTATAAGTGATATAGTGATGCAATATAACATTATGAGTTATAACGTAATAGTATAAATCGTTATACGATATAAGATAATACTCTATGACGCTATACGTTATAACGTAATAGTTCATAACGTTACATGTCATATAGGGATGCTATATAACGTTATAAGTGATATAGTGATGCAATATAACGTTATACCTTATAACGTAATAGTATATAACGTTATACGTCATATAGTGATGCAGTACAACGTTATAGGTTATAACGTAATAGTATATGACGTTATACGTCATATAGTGGTGCAATATAACGTTATACCTTATAACCTAATAGTATATAAGTTTATACTTCATATAGTGATGCAATAAATCGACATACCTTATAACGTAATAGTATATAAGGTTATACTTCACATAGTGATGCAATATATCGTTATACCTTATAACGTAGTAGTATATAACGTTATACGTCATATAGTGACGCAGTATAACATTATAGGTTGTAACGTAATACTCCATTACGTTATACGTCATATAGTAATGCAATATAACGTTATACGTTATAACAGTATATGACGTTATACGTCATATAGTGATGCAGTACAACGTTATAGGATATAACGTAATAGTATATGACTTTATACGTCATATAGTGGTGCAATATAACGTTATAAGTGACACTGTGATATAATATAACGTTATGCGTTATAACGTAATAGTATATAACGTTTTACTTCACATAGTGATGCAATATATCGTTATCCTTTATAGCGTAATAGTATATATCGTTATACGTCATATAGTGATGCAGTACAACGTTATAGGTTATAACGTAATAGTATATGACGTTATACGTCATATAGTGGTGCAATATAACGTTATACCTTATAACGTAATAGTATATAAGGTTATACTTCTTATAGTAATGCAATATATCGTTATACCTTATAACGTAATAGTATATAACGTTATTCGTCATATAGTGGTGCAATATAACGTTACAAGTGATATAGTGATGCAATATATCGTTATGCGTTATAACGTAATAGTATATAACGTTTTACGTCACATAGTGATGCAGTATATCGTTATCCTTTATAGCGTAATAGTATATAACGGAATACGTCATGTAGTGATGCAGTACAACGATATAGGTTATAACGTAATAGTATATGACGTTATACGTCATATAGTGACGCAGTATAACATTATAGGTTGTAACGAAATACTCCATAACGTTATGCGTCCTATAGTAATGCAATATAACGTTATAGGTTATAACGTAATAGTATATGACGTTATTCGTCATATAGTGGTGCAATATAACGTTACAAGTGATATAGTGATGCAATATATCGTTATGCGTTATAACGTAATAGTATATAACGTTTTACGTCACATAGTGATGCAATATATCGTTATCCTTTATAGCGTAATAGTATATAACGTTATACGTCATATAGTGATGCAGTACAACGTTATAGGTTATAACGTAATAGTATATGACGTTATACGTCATATAGTGGTGCAATATAACGTTATACCTTATAACGTAATAGTATATAAGGTTATACTTCTTATAGTAATGCAATATATCGTTATACCATATAACGTAATAGTATATAACGTTATTCGCCATATAGTGGTGCAATATAACGTTACAAGTGATATAGTGATGCAATATATCGTTATGCGTTATAACGTAATAGTATATAACGTTTTACGTCACATAGTGATGCAATATATCGTTATCCTTTATAGCGTAATAGTATATAACGTTTTACGTCACATAGTGATGCAATATATCGTTATCCTTTATAGCGTAATAGTATATAACGTTATACGTCATATAGTGATGCAGTACAACGTTATAGGTTATAACGTAATAGTATATGACGTTATACGTCATATAGTGACGCAGTATAACATTATAGGTTGTAACGTAATACTCCATAACGTTATACGTCATATTGTGATGCAATATAACGTTATACATTATAGCGTAATAGTATAAACGTTATACATCATATAGTGATGCGTTATAACGTTATAAGTGATATAGTGTTGCAACATAACGTTATAAGAGATATAGTAATGCTATATAACGTTGTGCGTTATAACGTAATAGTTCATAACGTTACACGTCATATAGGGATGCTATATAACGTTATAAGAGATATAGTGATGCAATATAACGTTATACCTTATAACGTAATAGTATATAACGTTATACGTCATATAGTGATGCGGTACAACGTTATAGGTTATAACGTAATAGTATATGACGTTATACGTCATATAGTGGTGCAATATAACGTTATACCTTATAACGTAATAGTATATAAGGTTATACTTCTTATAGTAATGCAATATATCGTTATACCTTATAACGTAATAGTATATAACGTTATTCGTCACATACTGATGAAATATATCGGTATCCGTTATAACGTAATAGTATATAACGTTATACGTCATATAGTGATGCAATATAACGTTATGTGTTATAACGTAATAGTATAAAACGTTATACGTTACACAGTAATGCAACATGTCGTTATGCGTTGTAACGTAATACTCCGTAACGTTGTACGTCATGTAATAATGCAATATAACGTTATACGTTATAACAGTATATTACGTTATACGTCATATAGTGATGCAATATAACGTTATAAGTTACAACGTAATAGTATAAACGTTATACATCATATAGTGATGCAATATAACGTTATAAGTGATATAGTGATGCAATATAACGTTATAAGTCATATAGTGATACAGTACAACGTTATAGGTTATAACGTAATAGTATATGACGTTATACGTCATATAGTGACGCAGTATAACGTTATAGATTGTAACGTAATACTCCATAACGTTATACGTCATATAGTAATGCAATATAACGTTATACGTTATAACAGTATATGACGTTATACGTCATATAGTGATGCAGTATATCGTTATAGGTAATAACGTAATAGTATAAACGTTATACATCATATAGTGATGCAATATAACGTTATAAGTGATATAGTGATGCAATATAACGTTATATGTCATATAGTGATACAGTACAACGTTATAGGTTATAACGTAATAGTATATGACGTTATACGTCATATAGTGGTGCTATATATCGTTATGCTTTATAACGTAATAGTATATAAGGTTATACTTCTTATCGTGATGCAATATATCGTTATACCTTATAACGTAATAGTATATAAGGTCTTACTTCATATAGTGAGGCAATATATCGTTTTACCTTATAACGTAATAGTATTTAACGTTATACGTCATATAGTGACGCTGTATAACGTTATAGATTCTAACGTAATACTCCATAACGTTATACGTCATATAGTAATGCAATATAACGTTATACGTTATAACAGTATATGACGTTATACGTCATATAGTGATGCAGTATATCGTTATAGGTAATAACGTAATAGTATATATCTTTATACGTCACAGAGTGATGAAATATATCGTTATCCGTTATAGCGTAACAGTATATAACGTTATACGTCATATAGTGGTGCAATATAACGTTATGAATTATAACGTAATAGTATATAACGTTATACGTCACATAGTGATGCAATATATCGTTAGGTTATAACGTAATAGTATATAGCGTTATACTGTCACGTCCCGCGTTCCGCACGTGACGCCACGAACCAATAACTTGTGAATAATTAAACAGGACCAATAATAATAAAGTAACTAATAACTAACCAATCAAAATAGAAAGAATTATGCGACAGACAATCAAAATGAAATAAATGAATCAATAAGAAGAAACACTACAACCAATCAGCAATGACATATAAAATACAAATAAAATGAAATAATTAAATGAGCCAATAAATAAAACAAGCCGCGATTCAAATGTATGAGATTTCTCTGCGAAAACACATGTATATACACACACGTGTATGCATATCTGTGTATGTGACCTACTTCGTGAATCTGAATAATTGGTAATCTAATAAAATGTAAAAGAAATAAAATATACTACACTACATCAGCATTCTAATAAAAGTGAAAATTGTATACAAGGTTACTCTGCGACACACACATATATAGATATACACATGCGTACGCGTATCTTTGGGAAAAATTCATAATATATATATATATATATATGTACGTATGTATACGTTATTAAACCATTAAAACGCAAAGAAATAAATATATAGATTTACATTTCTACGAACCTAGAGAATTATATACGAAATCCACATTATGGAATATTCAACCAATTAACGATCCGAGAAACAATGAGAATAACAATACGCGCACATATACATATGCATATATATATTTTACATAATGGAAAATTACATTGTAAAATGTATATATATATATACACATATTATTATATCGAACAACTACTCATCTAATATACAAAACCACCTTGTAAAAATTACATTACTGAACATTCAACTAAACCAACTGAAGATTTAGTATAATAATATATAATAATATAATAATATATATATACATAGATATGTGAAATAGCGTTGTATATAAGCGGAAACAATACAAATGTCACACGACTTCTTCAACAACTTCGACTCTTCGTTCCTGCCGACAACACCTCACACGATGACTGCGTCTTCTAGGGCCACTTACGGATTCTTTACAATTCTTCTTCTTCTTGCACTGAAATATCATATGCAGTGAATAAAACACGAAAGAAGCAGGATGAACTAAATAAAAGAAATCATAACAAGAGACACACCGAGACAATCCGCATGGGAACCTCTGACAAAGTATCTATCATTAAATGCATAATAATCAAGATGCACAAACCTCATCTGGAAGTCGACACCACTCACAGCGTGCCAATGCAAGGGAGGAAAACGAATGAAATTGTATTTCGTGAAGACGTTTCACCACTTTCCATAGATCAGAAACTGGAGTTACACAACTAATGACCTAATAACAAGAAAGTAATATAAAATATACACGATTTAATATATAGCAAATATGGACATATAAATCTACAAGGAGCAAAATATATCTCATATTGTCAAATAAAACCAAATTGTCAAAAGATCATCAGGACACGACGCCAACGAAGGTGCCACTGTGCCTACTTGGGTGGAAAACCGCCCCTTCAGCATCATCCCTCGCACATATTCACACACGCACGTCGATCACGTCATCTCGTACCATTCACATATCTTCTTCCTCTTGCGCTAAAACAAATTCACAAGTTTAAGGAAACAAACAACATGCGAAACGAGACAGAATACTAAAAACACACTCACACAGTTCGCACAGGTGCGGACGCTTTTGTGTCCATGACTCAACATAACCTGTAATCATCAAACTCCATGTTCTCTCATGGAAACTCTAAAAACCTGCATCATTGCGATTCCCACCGGAACGAACTGTCACGTGACTGTCATCCCATTGGGGATGTCATTATAAAAAGCGTAGCGACACAATTCAAATCGGAGTAATCGTTACCAGTTAGAATAAAAGGGAGTAATCGTTACCAGTTAGAATAAAAGGGAGTAATCGTTACCAGTTAGAATAAAAGGGAGTAATCGTTACCAGTTAGAATAAAAGGGAGTAATCGTTACCAGTTAGAATAAAAGGGAGTAATCGTTACCAGTTAGAATAAAAGAGAGTAATTGTTAGCGGGTCAGTTGAATAAAGGAATAGAAGAGAGTAATTGTTAGCGTTCGGGAGAATTTAGCGAAAAATAAAGAAGGGTCAGATTAATTGTTAGCGTTAGCGTTAGCGATTAATTGTTAGTGGTTCAGTTAGAACAATCAGAGTAATTGTGAAAAGAGAGTAACTGCCATTAGTTGGTTCAGTTAGAATATAGTCAGAGAAATTGTTAGCGTTCGGGAGAATTTAACGAAATTAAAGAAGGGTAATTCAGTTAGGATAAAGAAAGAGGATAGAGCAATTGTGATTAGTTGGTTCAGGAGAATTTAGCGAAAATAAGGAGAGTAATTGTTAGTCGTTCAATTGAATTTGAGTGAGTCTGATATCAGTTCGTTCAGTTGATTTAATTAGAATTTAAGTTAGGATTAGAGAATAATTGTTCGTTCCAGTTCGAGTTTAAGAATTACGAGATATAAATGTTATTAGTCAGTTCGAATTATAAAATAATTGTTATTAGTCAGTTAGAATTAAAACAATAGTTGGCTCAAGTTTTTGTGTTAGAATTTCGAATTGTTAAACACGTCCGGACACACTGTTGTTTACACAGTTCAAATTAAATAAAGATTAAAACGAAAAAATATAGAAGTGTCGATCTTTGTAAAACCGGAATCACCCCAGCGGCCTGCCCGTTCATCAGCGGAGGCCAACGTCAGGTGAGTCAACTTTAATTATTATTAATAATTAATAATTAAAATAATAAATAATATCAATGATTAGTATAATTCGTCATTAATTCCGCCAGTAATAATTATTTATAATATAATTGCTTATTCCAAACAATCCTCTCCCGTGCTAGTATTCCTGCGCATAGCAGGTTAGCCGAAACGTGGAGATTGTTGACCAGTGGCCTAAACTCCGGTCAACGCTACATAATCTAACAAGAAATATCTAATTGAAACAGTCCTTAGACTGTTTCTGGTGGCAGCGACTACTACATTGTTTAAAATTTCAAAATTTGGATAGCGAAACGTAACAATACGTCATATAGTGATGCAGTATAACGTTATAGGTTATAACGCAATAGTATATATCGTTATACGTCACATAGTAATGCAATATGTCATTATACGTTGTAACGTTATGCGTCATATAGTAATGCAATATAACGTTATACGTTATAACGTAACAGTATATGACGTTATTCGTCATATAGTGATGCAATATAACGTTATAAGTGATATAGTGATGCAATATAAAGTTATACGTCAGATAGTAATGCAATATAACGTTATGCATTATAACGTAATAGTATGTAACATTATACGTCACATAGTAATCAAATATGTCGTTATACGTTGTAACGTCACGCTCCATAACGTTATGCGTCCTATAGTAATGCAATATAACGTTATACATTATAACGTAACAGTATATGACGTTATTCGTCATATAGTGATGCAATATGTAGTCATACGTTATGGCGCAATACACTATAACGTTATACGTTATAATGTAATTGTATATGACGTTATGCGTCATATAGTGATGCAATATAACGTTATAAGTGATATAGTGATGCAATATAACGTTATGCGTTATAACGTACTAGTACATAACGTTATACTTCATATTTTGATGCAATATAACGTTATACGTGATATACTGATGCTATATAACGTTCTACCTTATAACATAATAGTATATAACGTTATACGTCATATAGTGATGCAGTACAACGGTATATGTTATAACGTAATAGTATATATCGTTATACGTCACATAGTAATGCAATATGTCATTATACGTTGTAACGTTATGCGTCATATAGTAATGCAATATAACGTTATACGTTATAACGTAACAGTATATGACGTTATTCGTCATGTAGTGATGCAATATAACGTTATAAGTGATATAGTGATGCAATATAACGTTATGCGTTATAACGTACTAGTATATAACGTTATACTTCATATAGTGATGCAATATAACGTTATAAGTGATATAGTGATTCAATATAACGTTATGCGTTATAACCTAATAGTATATAACGTTATACTTCATATAGTGATGCAATATAACGTTATAAGTGGTATAGTGATGCAATATAACGTTATGCGTTATAACGTACTAGTATATAACGTTATACTTCATATAGTGATGCAATATAACGTTATAAGTGATATAGTGATGCAATATAACGTTATAAGTGATATAGTGATGCAATATAACGTTATGCGTTATAACCTAATAGTATATGACGTTATGCGTCATATAGTGATGCAATATAACGTTATAAGTGATATAGAGATGCAATATAATGTTATGCGTTATAACGTACTAGTATATAACGTTATACTTCATATAGTGATGCAATATAACGTTATAAGTGATATAGTGATGCTATATAACGTTATACCATATATCGTAATAGTATATAACATTATACGTCACATAGTGATGCAATATATCGTTATACGTTGTAACGTAATGCTCCATAACGTTATACGTCAATACTAATGCAATATAACGTTATACGTTAAAACGTAATACTCCATAACGTTATACATCATATAGTGATGCAATATAACGTTATAAGTTATAACGTAATAGTATAAACGTAATACATCATATAGTGATGCAATATAACGTTATAAGTGATATAGTGATGTTATATAACGTTATACCTTATACTGTAATAGTATATAACGTTATACGTCACATAGTGATGCAATATATCGTTATACGTTGTAACGTAATGCTCCATAACGTTATACGTCAATAGTAATGCAATATAACGTTATACGTTAAAACGTAATACTCCATAACGTTATACATCATATAGTGATGCAATATAACGTTATAAGTGATATAGTCATGCAATATAAAGTTATGCGTTATAACGTAATAGTATATATCGTTGTACGATATAAGGAAATACTCTATAACGCTATACGCTATAACGTAATATCTCATAACGTTATACTTCATATAGGGATGCAATATAACGTTATAGGTTATAACGTAATAGTATATAACGTTATACGTCACATCGTGATGAAATATATCGTTTTCCGTTATAACGTAGTAGTATATAACGTTATACGTCATATAGTGTTGCAATATAACGTTATGCATTATAACGTAATAGTATGTAACATTATACGTCACATAGTAATGCGTTATGTCGTTATACATTGTAACGTAATGCTACATAACGTTATGCGTCCTATAGTAATGCAATATAACGTTGTAAGCGATATAGTGATGAAGTATAACGTTATAGGATACAACGCAATAGTATATAACGTTATACGTCACATAGTAATGCAATATGTCGTTATACGTTGTAACGTAATACTCCATAACGTTATATGTCATATAGTAATGCAATATAACGTTATACGTTATAACGTAATACTCCATAACCTTATACGTCATATAGTGATGCAATATAACGTTATACGTTATAAAAGTATATGCCGTTATACGTCAATTAGTGATGCAGCATAACGTTATAGGTAATAACGTAATAGTATATAACGTTATACGTCATATAGTGATGCAGTACAACGTTATAGGTTATAACGTAATAGTATATGACGTTATACGTCATATAGTGGTGCAATATAACGTTATAGGTTACAACGCAATAGTATATAACGTTATACGTCACATCGTAATGCAATAAGTTGTTATACGTTGTAACGTAATACTCCATAAAGTTATATGTCATATAGTAGTGCAATATAACGTTATACGTTAAAACGTAATACTCCATAACCTTATACGTCATATAGTAATGCAATATAACGTTATAAGTTACAACGTAATAGTCTATATCGTTATACGTCATATAGTGATGCAATATATCGTTATACGTTATAACGTAATAGTATATAGCGTTATACTTCACGTAGTGATGGAATATAAAGTGATACGTCATATAGTGGTGCAATATATAGTTATACGTTATAACGTAATAGTATATAACGTTATACGTCATATAGTTGTGCAGTATAACGTTATAGGTTATAACGTAATAGTCTATATCGTTATACGTCATATCGTGATGCAATATATCGTTATACGTTATAACCTAATAGTATATAGCGTTATACTTCACATAGTGATGGAATATATCGTTATACGTTATAACATAATAGTATATAACGTTATACGTCATATAGTGATGCAGTACAACGTTGTAGGTAATAACGTAATAGTATATAACGTTATACGTCACATAGTGATGCAATATAACGTTATACGTCATATAGAGATGCAATATAATGTTATACGTTATAACGTAATATCTTATATCGTTATACGTAATATAGTGATGCAGTATAACGTTATAGGTTATAACGTAATGGTATATAACGTTCTACGTCATATAGAGATGCAATATAATGTTATACGTTATAACGTAATATTTTATATCGTTATACGTCAAATAGTGATGCAGTATAACGTTATAGGTTATAACGTAATGGTATATAACGTTCTACGTCATATAGAGATGCAATATAATGATATACGTTATAACGTAATATTTTATATCGTTATACGTCAAATAGTGATGCAGTATAACGTTATAGGTTATAACGTAATGGTATATAACGTTATAGGTCACATAGTGATGCAATATAACGTTATACGTCATATAGAGATGCAATATAATGTTATACGTTATAACGTAATATCTTATATCGTTATACGTCAAATAGTTATGCAGTATAACGTTATAGGTTATAACGTAATGGTATATAGCGTTATACGTCACATAGTGATGCAATATAACGTTATACGTCATATAGAGATGCAATATAATGTTATACGTTGTAACGTAATATTTTATATCGTTATACGTCAAATAGTGATGCAGTATAACGTTATAGGTTATAACGTAATGGTATATAACGTTATACGTCACATAGTAATGCAATATGTCGCTATACGTTATAACGTAATACTCCCTAACGTTATACGTGATATAGTGATGCAATATAACGTTATACGTTGTAACGTAACAGTATATGACGTTATTCGTCATATAGTGATGCAATATAACGTTGTAAGTGATATAGTCATGCAATATATCATTATACCTTATAACGTAATAGTATATGACGTTATACGTCATATAGACATGCAATATAATGTTATACGTTATAACGTAATATTCTATATCGTTATACGTCAAATAGAGATGCAGTATAACGTTATAAGTGATATAGTGATGCAATATACCGTTATACCTTATAACGTAATAGTATATAACGTTGTACGTCATATAGTGATGCAGTATAAAGTTGTAGGTTATAACGTAATAGTATATAACGTCACACGTCACATAGTAATGCATTATGTCGTTATACGTTATAACGTAATACTCCATAAGGTTATACGTGATATAGTGATGCAATATAAAGTTATACGTCATATAGTGGTGCAATCTGTCGTTACGCGTTATAACGTAATAGTATATAACGTTATACTTCACATAGTTACGCAGTATAATGTTATAGGTTATAACGTAATAGTATGTAACGTAAAACGTCACATAGTAATGCATTATGATCGTTATACGTTATAACGTAATACTCCATAATGTTATACGTGATATAGTGATGCAATATAACGTTATACGTGATATAGTGATGCAATATAGCGTTATACGTTATAACGTAACAGTATATGACGTTATACGTCGTATAGTGGTGCAATATAACGTTGTATGTGTTATAGTGATGCAATATAACGTTATGCGTTATAACGTAATAGTATACAAGGTTATACTTCATATCGTGATGCAATATAACGTTATATGTTTTAACGTAATAGTATCAACGTTATACGTCATATAGTGATTCAATAATACGTTATACGTCAAACAGTGATGCAATATAACGTTATACGTTATAACGTAATAGTATATAAAGCTATACTTCATATAGTGATGCAATATATCGTTATGCGTTATAACGTAATAGTATATAACGTTATACGTTGTAACGGAATACTCCATAACGTTATACTTCATATAGTAATGCAATATAACGTTACAAGTTATAACGTAATAGTACAAACGTTATACATCATATAGTGATGCAATATAACGTTATAAGTGATACAGTGATGCAATATAACGTCATGCGTTATAACGTAATAGTATAAATCGTTGTACGATATAAGGTAATACTCTATATCGCTATACGTTATAACGTAATAGTTAATAACGATATACGTCATATAGGGATGCTATATAACGTTACAAGTGATGCAATATAACGTTGTACCTTATAATGTAATAGTGTATAACGTTATACGTCATATAGTGGTGCAATATATCGTTATACCTTATAACGTAATAGTATATAAGGTTATACTTCATATAGTGATGCAATATATCGTTATACCTTATAACGTAATGGTATATAACGTTATACGTCATATAGTGACTCAGTATAACGTTATGCGTCATATAGTAATGCTATATAACGTTATAAGTGATATAGTGATGCAATATAACATTATGCGTTATAACGTACTAGTATATGACGTTATACGTCATATGGTGATGCAATATAACGTTGTAAGAGATATAGTAATGCAATATAACGATATGCGTTATAACGTAATAGTATATAAGTTTATACATCATATAGTGATACAGTATAATGTTATAGGTTATAACGTAATATTATATAACGTTATACTTCACATAGTAATGCAATATGTCGTTATACGTTATAACGTAATACTCCATAACGTTGTACGTCATGTAGTGATGCAATATAACGTTATACGTTATAACGTAACAGTATATGACGTTATACGTCATATGGTGATGCAATATAACGTTGTAAGTTATATAGTAATGCATTATAACGTTATGCGTTATAACGTAATAGTATATAAAGTTATACTTCATATAGTGGTGCAATATAACCTTATAAGTTGCCACGTTATAGTATATAACGTTATACGTCATATAGTGGTGCAGTATAACGTTATAGGTTATAACGTAATAGTCTATATCGTTATACGTCATATAGTGATGCAAGATATCGTTATACGTTGAAACGTAGTAGTATATAGCGTTATACTTCACATAGTGATGGAATATAAAGTGATACGTCATATAGTGTTGCAATATATCGTTATACGTTATAACGTAATAGTATATAACGTTATACGTCATATAGTGCTGCAGTATAACGTTATAGGTTATAACGTAATAGTCTATATCGTTATACGTCATATAGTGATGCAATATACCGTTATACGTTATAACGTAATAGTATATAGCGTTATACTTCACATGGTGATGGAATATATAGTTATACCTTATAACGTAATAGTATATAAGGATATACGTCATATAGTGACGCTGTATAATGTTCTAGGTTATAACGTAATAGTCTATATCGTTATACGTCTTATAGTGATGCAATATAGCGTTATACGTTATAACGTAATATTATAAAACGTTAGACATCATATAGTGATGCAATATATCGTTATACGTTATAACGTAATAGTATATAACGTTATACGTCATATAGTGATGCAGTATAACGTTATGCATTCTAACGTAATAGTATATAAAGTTATACGTCACATAGTGATGCCATATATCGTTTTACGTTATAGCGTAATAGCATGTAACGTTATACGTTATGTAGTGATGCAGTATAACGTTATAGGTTATAACGCAATAGTATATAAAGTTATACGTCACATAGTAATGCAATATATCGTTATACGTTGTAACGTAATGCTCCATAACGTTATGCGTCATATAGTAATGCAATATAACGTTATCCGTTATAACGCAACAGTATATCACGTTATTCGTCATATAGTGACTTAACATGCGGTCATACGTTATGGCGTAATACTCTATAACGTTATACGTTATAATGTACTAGTATTTGACGTTATGCGTCATATAGTGATGCAATTTAAAGTTATAAGTGATATAGTGATGCTATATAACGTTATACCATATAACGTAATAATATATAACGTTATACGTCATATAGTGATGCAGTACTACGTTATAGATATAACGTAATGGTATATGACGTTATACATCATATAGTGATGCAGTGATGCAATATAACGTTATAAGTGATACAGTGATGCAATATAACGTTATAAGTGATATATTGATTTAATATAACGTTATGCGTTATAACGTAATAGTATAAATCGTTGTAGGATATAAGGTAATACTCTCTGACGCTATACGTTATAACGTAATAGTTCATAACGTTATACGTCATATAGGGATGCTATATAACGTTATAAGTGATATAGTGATGCAATATAACGTTATACGTTATAACAGTATATGACGTTATACGTCATATAGTGGTGCAGTATAACGTTATAGGTAATAACGTAATAGTATATAACGTCATACGTCACATAGTGATGAAATATATCGTTATCCGTTATAACGTAATAGTATACTACGTTATACGTCATATAGTGATGCAATATAACGTTATGCATTATAACGTAATAGTATATAAAGTTATACGACACATAGTGATGAAATATATCGTTATCCGCTATAACGTAATAGTATATAACGTTATACGTCACATAGTAATGCAATATGTCGCTATACGTTATAACGTTATACTCCATAACGTTATACGTGACATAGTGATGCAATATAACGTTATACGTCATATACAGATGCAATATAATGATATACGTTATAACGTAATATTTTATATCGTTATACGTCATATAGTGATGCAATATAACGTTATAGGTTATAACGTAATGGTTTATAACGTTTTACGTCATATAGAGATGCAATATAATGTTATACGTTATAACGTAATATTTTATATCGTTATACGTCAAATAGTGATGCAGTATAACGTTATAGGTTATAACGTAATGGTATATAACGTTATACGTCACATAGTGATGCAATATAACGTTATACGTCATATAGAGATGCAATATAATGTTATACGTTATAACGTAATATCTTATATCGTTATACGTCAAATAGTTATGCAGTATAACGTTATAGGTTATAACGTAATGGTATATAGCGTTATACGTCACATAGTGATGCAATATAACGTTATACGTCATATAGAGATGCAATATAATGTTATACGTTGTAACGTAACAGTATATGACGTTATACGTCACATAGTGATGCAATATAACGTTATACGTCATATAGAGATGCAATATAACGTTATACGTTATAACATAACAGTATATAACGTTATACGTCATATAGTGATGCAATATAACGTTGGATGTGATATAGTGATGCAATATAACGTTATAAGTTTTAATGTAATAGTATCAACGTTATACGTCATATAGTGTTTCAATAATACGTTATATGACATACAGAGATGCAATATAACGTTATACGTTATAACGTAATAGTCTGTATCGTTATACGTCATATAGTGCTGCAATATAGCGTTATACGTTATAACGTAATAGTATATAACGATAGACATCATATAGTGATGCAATACATCGTTATACGTTATAACGTAATAGTATATAACGTTATACGACATATAGTGATGCAATATAAAGTGATACGTCATATAGTTGTGCAGTATATCGTTATACGTTATAACGTAATAGTATATAACGTTATACGACATATAGAGATGCAATATCGAGTAGTACGTCATATAGTGGTGCAATATATCGTTATACGTTATAACGTATTAGTATATAACATTATACGTCATATAGTGATGCAATATAACGTTGTAAGTGTTGTAGTGATACAATATAACGTTATAAGTTATAACGTAATAGTATCAACGTTATACGTCATATAGTGATTCAATAATACGTTATACGTCATATAAAGATGCAATATAACGTTATACGTCATAACGTAATAGTCTATATCGTTATATGTCGTATAGTGATGCAATATAACGTTGTACGTTATAACGTAATAGTATAGACGTTATACGTCATATAGTGATTCAATAATACGTTATACGTCATACATAGATGCAATATAACGTTATACGTTACAACGTAATAGTCTATATCGTTATACGTCATATAGTGATGCAATACAAAGATATACGTCATATAGAGATGCAATATAACGGTATACGTTATAACGGAATAGTATACAACGTTATACTTCATATAGAGATGCAATAATACGTTATACGTCTTATAGAGATGCAATATAACGTTATACGTTATAACGTAATAGTCTATATATTTATAAGTCATATAGTGGGGCGATATAAAGTTATACGTCACATAGTGGTGCAATATATCGTTATGCATTATAACGTAATAGTTTATAACGTTATACGTCATATAGTGATGCAGTACAACGTTATAGGATATAACGTAATAGCATATGACGTTATACGTGATAACGTTATAAGTGATATAGTGATGCAATATAACGCTATGCGTTATAACGTAATAGTTCATAACGTTATACGTCATATAGTAATACAATATAACGTTATACGTTATAACAGTATATGACGTTATACGTCATATAGTGGTGCAATATATCGTTATAGCGTAATAGTATATAAGGTTATACTTCATAGAGTGATGCAATATATCGTTATACCTTATAACGTAATAGCATATAAGGTTATACTTCATATAGTGATGCAATATAACGTTATAAGTGATATAGTGTTGCAATATAACGTTATACCTTATAACGCAATAGTATATAACGTCATACGTCATATATTGATGCAGTACAACGTTATAGGTTATAACGTAATAGTATATGACGTTATACGTCTTATAGTGGTGCAATGTGTCGTTATGCGTTATAAAGTAATAGTATATAAGGTTATATTTCATATAGTGATGCAATATAACGTTATAAGTTATAACGTTATACTATCAACGTTATACGTCATATAGTGATTCTGTAATACGTTATACGTCATACAGAGATGCATTATAACGTTATACGTTATAACGTAATAGTCTATATCGTTAGACGTCATATAGTGGTGCAATATAAAGTTATATGTCAAATAGAGATGCAACATAACGGTATACGTTATAACGTAATAGTATACAACGTTATACTTCATATAGTGATGCAATAATAAGTTATACGTCTTATAGAGTTGCAATATAACGTTATACGTTATAACATAATAGTCTTTATCGTTATACGTCATATAGTGATGCAATATGAAGTTATACGTCATATAGAGATGCAATTTATCGTTATGCGTTATAACGTAATAGTCTATAACGTTATACTTCACATAGTGATGGAATATATAGTTATAACTTATAACGTAATAGTATATAACGTTATACGTCACATAGTGGTGCAATATATCGTTATACGTTATAACGTAATATTATATAACGTTACACTTCACATAGTGATGGAATATATAGTTATACCTTATAACATAATAGTATAAATCGTTATACGTCACATAGTGATGCAATATATCGTTATACGTTGTAAAGTAATACACAATAACGTTATACATCATATAGTAATGCAATATAAGGTTATAAGTGATATAGTGATGCAATATAACGTGATAAGTGATATCGTGATGCAATATAACGTTATGCATTATAACGCAATAGTATATAACGTTATACGTCACATAGTGATGCAATGTAACGTTATTAGTGATATAGTGATGCAATATAACGTTATACCTTATAACGCAATAGTATATAACGTCATACGTCATATATTGATGCAGTACAACGTTATAGGTTATAACGAAATAGTATACTACGTTATACGTCATATAGTGGTGCAATATATCGTTATACCTTACAATGTAATAGTACATAAGGTCATACTTCATGTAGTGAAGCAATATATCGTTATACCTTATAACGTGATAGTATATAAGGTTATACTTCATATAGTGAAGCAATATATCGTTATACCTTATAACGTAATCGTATATAATGTTATACTTCATATAGTGATGCAATATACCGTTATACCTTATGACGTATTAGTATATAACGTTATACGTCACATAGTGATGCAATATATCTTTATACGTTGTAACGTAATACTCGATAACGTTATACGTCATAAAGAAATGCATTATAACGTTATACGTCATATAGTGATGCAATATAACGTTATAAGTGATATAGTGATGCAATATAGCGTTATGCGTTATAAGTAATAGTATAAACAGTTATGCGATCTAAGGTAATACTCTATAACGGTATACGTTATAACGTTATAGTTCATAACGTTATACGTCATATAGGGATGCTATATAACGTCATAAGTGATATAGTGTTGCAATATAACGTTATACCTTATAACGTAATAGTATATAACGTTATACGTCATATAGTGATGCAGTACATCGTTATAGGTTATAACGTAATAGTATATGACGTTATACGACATATAGTGGTGCAATATATTGTTATACCTTATAATGTACTAGTATATAAGGTTATACTTCATATTGTGATGCAGTACAACGTTATAGGTTATAACGTACTAGTATATGACGTTATACGTCATATAGTGGTGCAATATAACGTTATAATTGATATAGTGATGCAATATAACGTTATACCATATAACGTAATAGCATGTAACGTTATACGTCACATAGTGATGCAATATATCGTTATACGCTCTAACGTAATACTCCATAACGGTATACGTCATATAGTAATGCAATATAACGTTATAAGTGATATAGTGATACAATATAACGTTATAAGTTATAACGTAATAGTATCAACGTTATACGTCATACAGTGATTCAATAGTACGTTATACGTCATATAGAGATGCAATATAACGTTATACGTCATGACGTAATAGTCTATATCGTTATACGTCATATAGTGATGCAATATAAAGTTACATGTCAAATAGAGATGCAACATAACGGTATACGTTATAACGTAATAGTATACAACGTTATACGTCGTATAGTGATGCAATATAAAGTTATACGTCATATAGTGATGCAATATAACGTTATAAGTTATAACGTAATAGTATAAACGTTATACGTCATATAGTGATGCAATATGACGTTATACGTCATATAGTAGTGCCTTATATCGTTATACATTATAATGTAATAGTATATAAGGTTATACTTCATATAGTGAAGCAATATATCGTTATACCTTGAAACGTAATAGTATCTAACGTTTTACGACATATAGTGACGCAGTATAACGTTATAGGTTGTAACGTAATACACCATAACATTATACGTCATATAGTAATGCAATATAACGTTATACGTTATAACAGTATATGACGTTATACGTCTTATAGTGACGCAGTACAACGTTATAGGTTATAACGTAATAGTATATAACGTTATACGTCATATAGTGACGGAGTATAACGTTATAGGTTGTAACGTAATAGTATATAAGGTTATACTTCATATAGTGATGCAATATATCGTTATACCTTCTAACGTAATAGCATATAAGGTTATACTTCATATAGTGATGCAATATAACGTTATAAGTGATATAGTGATGCAATATAACGTTACAAGTGGTATAGTGATGCAATATAGCGTTATGCATTATAACGTAATAGTATAAATCGTTATACCATATAAGGTAATACTCTATAACGTTATACGTTATAATGTAATAGTATATGACGTTATACGTCATATAGTGACGCAGTATAACGTTATATGTTGTAACGTAATACTCCATAATGTTATACGTCATATAGTAATGCAATATAACGTTATAAGTGATATAGTGATGCAATATAACGTTATACCTTATAACGTAATAGCATATAACGTTATATGTCACATAGTGATGCAATTTATCGTTATACGTTGTAGCGTAATACTCCATAACGTTATACGTCATATAGTCATGCAACATAACGTTATACGTTATATCTGTATATGACGTTGTACGTCATATAGTGATGCAGTAGAACGTTACAGGTAATAACGTAATAGTATATAACGTTATACGTCACATGGTGATGAAACATATCGCTATCCGTTATAACGTAATAGTATATAACGTTATACGTCATATAGTGATGCAGTACAACGTTATAGGATATAACGTAATAGCATATGACGTTATACGTGATAACGTTATAAGTGATATAGTGATGCAATATAACGTTATAAGTGATATAGTGATGCAATATAACGTTATAAGTGATATAGTGATGCAATATAACGCTATACGTTATAACGTAATAGTTCATAACGTTATACGTCATATAGTAATACAATATAACGTTATACTTTATAACAGTATATGACGTTATACGTCATATAGTGGTGCAATATATCGTTATAGCGTAATAGTATATAAGGTTATACTTCATATAGTGATGCAATATATCGTTATACCTTATAACGTAATAGCATATAAGGTTATACTTCATATAGTGATGCAATATAACGTTATAAGTGATATAGTGTTGCAATATAACGTTATACCTTATACCGTAATAGTATATAACGTTTACGTCATATAGTGATGCAGTACAACGTTATAGGTTATAACGTAATACTATATGACGTTATACGTGATAACGTGATAAGTGATATCGTGATGCAATATAACGTTATAGATTATAACGCAATAGTGTATAACGTTATACGTCACATAGTGATGCAATATAACGTTATAAGTGATATAGTGATGCAATATAACGTAATACCTTATAACGCAATAGTATATAACGTCATACGTCATATATTGATGCAGTACAACGTTATAGGTTATAACGTAATAGTATTAGACGTTATACGTCATATAGTGGTGCAATATATCGTTATACCTTATAATGTAATAGTACATAAGGTTATACTTCATGTAGTGAAGCAATATATCGTTATACCTTATAACGTAATAGTATATAAGGTTATACTTCATATAGTGATGCAATATATTGTTATAAGTGATATAGTGATGCAATATAGCCTTATAAGTGCTATAGTGATGCAATATAGCGTTATGCATTATAACGTAATAGTATAAATCGTTATACGATATAAGGTAATACTCTACAACGATATAGGCTATAATGTAATAGTATATGACGTTATACGTCATATAGTGATGCAGTACAACGTTATAGGTTATAACGAAATAGTATATTACGTTATACGTCATATAGTGGTGCAATATATCGTTATACCTTACAATGTAATAGTACATAAGGTCATACTTCATGTAGTGAAGCAATATATCGTTATACCATATAACGTAATAGTATATAAGGTTATACTTCATATAGTGAAGCAATATATCGTTATACCTTATAACGTAATCGTATATAATGTTATACTTCATATAGTGATGCAATATATCGTTATACCCTATGACGTATTAGTATATAACGTTATACGTCACATAGTGATGCAATATATCTTTATACGTTGTAACGTAATACTCGATAACGTTATACGTCATAAAGAAATGCATTATAACGTTATACGTCATATAGTGATGCAATATAACGTTATAAGTGATATAGTGATGCAATATAGCGTTATGCGTTATAAGTAATAGTATAAACAGTTATGCGATATAAGGTAATACTCTATAACGGTATACGTTATAACGTTATAGTTCATAACGTTATACGTCATATAGGGATGCTATATAACGTCATAAGTGATATAGTGTTGCAATATAACGTTATACCTTATAACGTAATAGTATATAACCTTATACGTCATATAGTGATGCAGTACATCGTTATAGGTTATAACGTAATAGTATATGACGTTATACGACATATAGTGGTGCAATATATCGTTATACCTTATAATGTACTAGTATATAAGGTTATACTTCATATAGTGATGCAATATATCGTTATAACTAATAACGTAATAGTATATAACGTTATACGTCATATTGTGATGCAGTACAACGTTATAGGTTATAACGTACTAGTATATGACGTTATACGTCATATAGTGGTGCAATATAACGTTATAATTGATATAGTGATGCAATATAACGTTATACCATATAACGTAATAGCATGTAACGTTATACGTCACATAGTGATGCAATATATCGTTATACGCTCTAACGTAATACTCCATAACGTTATACGTCATATAGTAATGCTATATAACGTTATACGTTATAACAGTATATGACGTTATACGTCATATAGTGATGCAGTATAACGTTATAGGTAATAACATAATAGTATATAACGTTATACGTCACATAGTGAAGAAATATACCGTTATCCGTTATAACGTAATAGTATATAACGTTATACGTCATATAGTGATGCAATATAACGTTATGCATTATAACGTAATAGTATATAACGTTATACGTCACATAGTGATGCAATATAACGTTATAAGTGATATAGTGATGCAATATAACGTTATACCTTATAACGCAATAGTATATAACGTTATACGTCATATATTGATGCAGTACAACGTTATAGGTTATAACGTAATAGTATATGACGTTATACGTCATATAGTGGTGCAATATATCGTTATACCTTATAATGTAATAGTACATAAGGTTATACTTCATGTAGTGAAGCAATATATCGTTATACCTTATAACGTAATAGTATATAAGGTTATACTTCATATAGTGATGCAATATATTGTTATAAGTGATATAGTGATGCAATATAACGTTATAAGTGCTATAGTGATGCAATATAGAGTTATGCATTATAACGTAATATTATAAATCGTTATACGATATAAGGTAATACTCTATAACGATATACGCCATAATGTAATAGTATATGACGTTATACGTCATATAGTGATGCAGTACAACGTTATAGGTTATAACGAAATAGTATATGACGTTATACGTCATATCGTGGTGCAAAATATCGTAATACCTTATAATGTAATAGTATATAAAGTTATATTTCATATAGTGATGCAATATAACGTCATATGTAATAACGTAATAGTATATAACGTTATACGTCATATAGTGATGCAGTACAACGTTATAGGTTATAACGAAATAGTATATGACGTTATACGTCATATCGTGGTGCAAAATATCGTAATACCTTATAATGTAATAGTATATAAAGTTATATTTCATATAGTGATGCAATATAACGTCATATGTAATAACGTAATAGTATATAACGTTATACGTCATATAGTGATGCAGTACAACGTTATAGGTTATAACGTAATAGTATATAACGTTATACGTCACATAGTGATGAAATATATCGTTATACGTTGTAACGTAATACTCCATAACGTTATACGTCATAAAGAAATGCATTATAACGTTATACGTTACAACGTAATACTCCATAACGTTATACGTCATATAGTGATGCAATATAACGTTATAAGTGATATAGTGATGCAATATAGCGTTATGCGTTTTAAGTAATAGTATAAATAGTTATGCGATATAAGGTAATACTCTATAACGGTATACGTTATAACGTTATAGTTCATAACGTTATACGTCATATAGGGATGCTATATAACGTTATAAGTGATATAGTGTTGCAATATAACGTTATACCTTATAACGTAATAGTATATAACGTTATACGTCATATAGTGATGCAGTACAACGTTATAGGTTATAACGTAATAGTATATGACGTTATACGTCATATAGTGGTGCAATATATCGTTATACCTTATAACGTAATAGTATATAAGGTTATACATCATATAGTGATGCTTTATATTGTTATACCTCATAACGTAATAGTATATAACGTTATACGTCATATCGTGACGCAGTATAACGTTATAGGCTGTAACGTAATACTCCATAACGTAATACGTCATATAGTAATGCTATATAACGTTATACGTTATAACAGTATATGACGTTATACGTCATATAGTGGTGCAATATATCGTTATACCTTATAACGTAATAGTATATAAGGTTATACATCATATAGTGATGCTTTATATTGTTATACCTCATAACGTAATAGTATATAACGTTATACGTCATATAGTGATGCAGTATAACGTCATAGGAAATAACGTAATAGTATATAACGTTATACGTCACATAGTGATGCAGTACAACGTTATGGGTTATAGCGTACTAGTATATGACGTTATACGTCATATAGTCGTGCAATATAACGTTAGAATTGATATAGTGATGCAATATAACGTTATACCATATAACGTAATAGCATATAACGTTATACGTCACATAGTGATGCAATATATCGTTATACGCTCTAACGTAATACTCCATAACGTTATACGTCATATAGTAATGCTATATAACGTTATACGTTATAACAGTATATGACGTTATACGTCATATAGTGATGCAGTATAACGTTATAGGTAATAACATAATAGTATATAACGTTATACGTCACATAGTGAAGAAATATACCGTTATCCGTTATAACGTAATAGTATATAACGTTATACGTCATATAGTGATGCAATATAACGTTATGCATTATAACGTAATAGTACATAACGTTATACGTCACATAGTGATGCAATATAACGTTATAAGTGATATACTGATG
The DNA here is from genome assembly GCF_024516045.1 of Bombus affinis. Classification (NCBI taxonomy): domain Eukaryota; kingdom Metazoa; phylum Arthropoda; class Insecta; order Hymenoptera; family Apidae; genus Bombus; species Bombus affinis. The sequence continues at coordinate 116,468 of NW_026108871.1, read as the reverse complement.
CAATATAACGTTATACCTTATAACGCAATAGTATATAACGTTATACGTCATATATTGATGCAGTACAACGTTATAGGTTATAACGTAATAGTATATGACGTTATACGTCATATAGTGGTGCAATATATCGTTATACCTTATAATGTAATAGTACATAAGGTTATACTTCATATAGTGATGCAATATATCGTTATAACTAATAACGTAATAGTATATAACGTTATACGTCATATAGTGATGCAATATAACGTTATAAGTGATATAGTGATGCAATATAGCGTTATACCTTCTAACGTAATGGTATATAAGGTTATACTTCATATAGTGATGCATTATATCGTTATACCTTATAACGTAATAGTATATAACGTTGTACGTCATATAGTGATGCAGTATAACGTTGTAGGTTATAACGTAATAGTATATAACGTCACACGTCACATAGTAATGCATTATGTCGTTATATGTTATAACGTAATACTCCATAACGTTATACGTGATATAGTGATGCAATATAAAGTTATACGTCATATAGTGGTGCAATCTATCGTTATACCTTATAACGTAATATTATATAACGTTGTACGTCATATAGAGATACAATATAAAGTGATAGGTCATATAGTGGTGCAATATATCGTTATACGCTGTAACGTAATAGTATAAAACATTATACGTCATATAGTGATGCAATATAACGTTGTAAGTGTTATAGTGATACAATATAACGTTATAAGTTATACCGTAATAGTATCAACGTTATACGTCATATAGTGTTTCAATAATACGTTATACGACATACAGAGATGCAATATAACGTTATACGTTATAACGTAATAGTCTATATCGTTATACGTCATATAGTGATGCAATATAAAGTTATACGTTATATAGTGATGTAGTATAGCGTTATAGGATATAACGCAATAGTCTATATCGTTATACGTCATATAGTGCTGCAATATAGCGTTATACGTTATAACGTAATAGTATTTAACGTTAGACATCATATAGTGATGCAATACATCGTTATACGTTATAACGTAATAGTATATAACGTTATACGACATATAGTGATGCAATATGACGTTATACGTCACATAGTAGTGCAATATATCGTTATACATTATAATGTAATAGTATATAAGGTTATACTTCATATAGTGAAGCAATATATCGTTATACCTTAAAGCGTAATAGTATCTAACGTTTTACGACATATAGTGACGCAGTATAACGTTATAGGTTGTAACGTAATACTCCATAACGTTAGACGTCATATAGTAATGCAATATAACGTTATACGTTGTAACAGTATATGACGTTATACGTCTTATAGTGACGCAGTACAACGTTATAGGTTATAACGTAATAGTATATAACGTTATACGTCATATGGTGACGGAGTATAACGTTATATGTTGTAACGTAATACTCCATAATGTTATACGTCATATAGTAATGCAATATAACGTTATAAGTGATATAGTGATGCAATATAACGTTATACCTTATAACGTAATAGCATATAACGTTATATGTCACATAGTGATGCAATATATCGTTATACCTTAAAACGTAATAGTATCTAACGTTTTACGACATATAGTGACGCAGTATAACGTTACAGGTTGTAACGTAATACTCCATAACGTTATACGTCATATAGTAATGCAATATAACGTTATACGTTATAACAGTATATGACGTTATACGTCTTATAGTGACGCAGTACAACGTTATAGGTTATAACGTAATAGTATATAACGTTATACGTCATATAGTGACGGAGTATAACGTTATAGGTTGTAACGTAATAGTATTTAAGGTTATACTTCATATAGTGATGCAATATATCGTTATACCTTCTAACGTAATAGCATATAAGGTTATACTTCATATAGTGATGCAATATAACGTTATAAGTGATATAGTGATGTAATATAACGTTACAAGTGGTATAGTGATGCAATATAGCGTTATGCATTATAACGTAATAGTATAAATCGTTATACCATATAAGGTAATACTCTATAACGTTATACGTTATAATGTAATAGCATATGACGTTATACGTCATATAGTGACGCAGTATAACGTTATATGTTGTAACGTAATACTCCATAATGTTATACGTCATATAGTAATGCAATATAACGTTATAAGTGATATAGTGATGCAATATAACGTTATACCTTATAACGTAATAGCATATAACGTTATATGTCACATAGTGATGCAATATATCGTTATACGTTGTAGCGTAATACTCCATAACGTTATACGTCATATAGTCATGCAAGATAACGTTATACGTTATATCTGTATATGACGTTGTACGTCATATAGTGATGCAGTAGAACGTTACAGGTAATAACGTAATAGTATATAACGTTATACGTCACATGGTGATGAAACATATCGCTATCCGTTACAACGTAATAGTATATAACGTTATACGTCATATAGTGATGCAGTACAACGTTATAGGATATAACGTAATAGCATATGACGTTATACGTGATAACGTTATAAGTGATATAGTGATGCAATATAACGCTATACGTTATAACGTAATAGTTCATAACGTTATACGTCATATAGTAATACAATATAACGTTATACGTTATAACAGTATATGACGTTATACGTTATATAGTGGTGCAATATATCGTTATAGCGTAATAGTATATAAGGTTATACTTCATATAGTGATGCAATATATCGTTATACCTTATAACGTAATAGCATATAAGGTTATACTTCATATAGTGATGCAATATAACGTTATAAGTGATATAGTGTTGCAATATAACGTTATACCTTATAACGTAATAGTATATAACGTTATACGTCATATAGTGATGCAGTACAACGTTATACGTTATAACGTAATACTATATGACGTTATACGTGATAACGTTATAAGTGATATAGTGATGCAATATAACGTTATCTGTTATAACGTAATAGTATAAATCGTTATGCGTCACATAGTGATGCAATATATCGTTATACGTTGTAAAGTAATACACAATAAAGTTATACATCATATAGTAATGCAATATAAGGTTATAAGTGATATAGTGATGCAATATAACGTGATAAGTGATATCGTGATGCAATATAACGTTATGCATTATAACGCAATAGTATATAACGTTATACGTCACATAGTGATGCAATATAACGTTATAAGTGATATAGTGATGCAATATAACGTTATACCTTATAACGCAATAGTATATAACGTCATACGTCATATATTGATGCAGTACAACGTTATAGGTTATAACGTAATAGTATATGACGTTATACGTCATATAGTGGTGCAATATATCGTTATACCTTATAATGTAATAGTACATAAGGTTATACTTCATGTAGTGAAGCAATATATCGTTATACCTTATAACGAAATAGTATATAAGGTTATACTTCATATAGTGATGCAATATATTGTTATAAGTGATATAGTGATGCAATATAGCCTTATAAGTGATATAGTGATGCAATATAGCGTTATGCGTTATAAGTAATAGTATAAATAGTTATGCGATATAAGGTAATACTCTACAACGATATACGCTATAATGTAATAGTATATGACGTTATACGTCATATCGTGATGCAGTACAACGTTATAGGTTATAACGAAATAGTATATTACGTTATACGTCATATAGTGGTGCAATATATCGTTATACCTTACAATGTAATAGTACATAAGGTCATACTTCATGTAGTGAAGCAATATATCGTTATACCTTATGACGTATTAGTATATAACGTTATACGTCACATAGTGATGCAATATAACGTTATAAGTGATATAGTGATGCAATATAGCGTTATGCGTTATAAGTAATAGTATAAATAGTTATGCGATATAAGGTAATACTCTATAACGGTATACGTTATAACGTTATAGTTCATAACGTTATACGTCATATAGGGATGCTATATAACGTCATAAGTGATATAGTGTTGCAATATAACGTTATACCTTATAACGTAATAGTATATAACGTTATACGTCATATTGTGATGCAGTACAACGTTATAGGTTATAACGTACTAGTATATGACGTTATACGTCATATAGTGGTGCAATATAACGTTATAATTGATATAGTGATGCAATATAACGTTATACCATATAACGTAATAGCATGTAACGTTATACGTCACATAGTGATGCAATATATCGTTATACGCTCTAACGTAATACTCCATAACGTTATACGTCATATAGTAATGCTATATAACGTTATACGTTATAACAGTATATGACGTTATACGTCATATAGTGATGCAGTATAACGTTATAGGTAATAACATAATAGTATATAACGTTATACGTCACATAGTGAAGAAATATACCGTTATCCGTTATAACGTAATAGTATATAACGTTATACGACATATAGTGATGCAATATAACGTTATACATTATAACGTAATAGTATATAACGTTATACGTCACATAGTGATGCAATATAACGTTATAAGTGATATAGTGATGCAATATAACGTTATACCTTATAACGCAATACTATATAACGTTATACGTCATATATTGATGCAGTACAACGTTATAGGTTATAACGTAATAGTATATGACGTTATACGTCATATAGTGGTGCAATATATCGTTATACCTTATAATGTAATAGTACATAAGGTTATACTTCATGTAGTGAAGCAATATATCGTTATACCTTATAACGTAATAGTATATAAGGTTATACTTCATATAGTGATGCAATATATTGTTATAAGTGCTATAGTGATGCAATATATTGTTATAAGTGCTATAGTGATGCAATATAGCGTTATGCATTATAACGTAATATTATAAATCGTTATACGATATAAGGTAATACTCTATAACGATATACGCCATAATGTAATAGTATATGACGTTATACGTCATATAGTGATGCAGTACAACGTTAGAGGTTATAACGAAATAGTATATGACGTTATACGTCATATCGTGGTGCAAAATATCGTAATACCTTATAATGTAATAGTATATAAAGTTATATTTCATATAGTGATGCAATATAACGTCATATGTAATAACGTAATAGTATATAACGTTATACGTCATATAGTGATGCAGTACAACGTTATAGGTTATAACGTAATAGTATATGACGTTATACGCCATATAGTGGTGCAATATATCGTTATACCTTACAATGTAATAGTACATAAGGTCATACTTCATGTAGTGAAGCAATATATCGTTATACCTTATAGCGTAATAGTATATAAGGTTATACTTCATATAGTGATGCAATATATCGTTATACCTTATAATGTAATAGTATATAAGGTTATACTTCATATAGTGAAGCAATATATCGTTATACCTTATAACGTAATAGTATATAATGTTATACTTCATATAGTGATGCAATATATCGTTATACCTTATGACGTATTAGTATATAACGTTATACGTCACATAGTGATGCAATATATCGTTATACGTTGTAACGTAATACTCCATAACGTTATACGTCATAAAGAAATGCATTATAACGTTATACGTTACAACGTAATACTCCATAACGTTATACGTCATATAGTGATGCAATATAACGTTATAAGTGATATAGTGATGCAATATAGCGTTATGCGTTTTAAGTAATAGTATAAATAGTTATGCGATATAAGGTAATACTCTATAACGGTATACGTTATAACGTTATAGTTCATAACGTTATACGTCATATAGGGATGCTATATAACGTTATAAGTGATATAGTGTTGCAATATAACGTTATACCTTATAACGTAATAGTATATAACGTTATACGTCATATAGTGATGCAGTACAACGTTATAGGTTATAACGTAATAGTATATGACGTTATACGTCATGTAGTGGTGCAATATATCGTTATACCTTATAACGTAATAGTATATAAGGTTATACATCATATAGTGATGCTTTATATTGTTATACCTTATAACGTAATAGTATATAACGTTATACGTCATATAGTGACGCAGTATAACGTTATAGGCTGTAACGTAATACTCCATAACGTAATACGTCATATAGTAATGCAATATAACGTTATACGATATAACAGTATATGACGTTATACGTCATATATTGTTGCAGTACAACGTTATAGGTTATGACGTAATAGTATATGACGTTATACGTCATATAGTGGTGCAATATAACGTTATAAGTGATATAGTAATGCAATATAACGTTATGCGTTATAACGTAATAGTATATATCGTTATACGTCACATAGTGATGCAATATATCGTTATACGTTGTAACGTAATAGTATATAAAGTTTTACGACATATAGTGACGCAGTAGAACGTTATAGGTTGTAACGTAATACTCCATAATGTTATACGTCATATAGTAATGCAATATAACGTTATACGTTATGACAGTATATGACGTTATACGTCATATAGTGATGCAGTATAACGTCATATGTATTAACGTAATAGTAGATAACGTTATATGTCATATAGGGATGCTATATAACTTTATAAGTGATATAGTGATGCAATATAACGTTATACCTTATAAAGTAATAGCATATAACGTTATATGTCACATAGTGATGCACTATATCGTTATACGTTGTAACGTAATACTCCATAACGTTATACGTCATATAGTGATGCAATATAACGTTATGCATTATAACGTAATAGTATAAAACGCCATACGTCACATAATGATGCAATATAACGTTATACCTTATAACGTAATATTATATAACGTTATACGTCATATAGTGATGCAGTACAACGTTATAGGTTACAACGTAATAGTATATGACGTTATACGTCATATAGTGGTGCAATATATCGTTATACCTTATAATGTAATAGAATATAAGGTTATACTTCATATAGTGAAGCAATATATCGTTATACCTTATAACGTAATAGTATATAAGGTTATACTTCATATAGTGATGCAATATATCGTTATACCTTATATCGTAATAGTATATATGGTTATACTTCATATAGTGATGCAATATAACGTTATAAGTGATATAGTGATGCATTATAGCGTTATGCGTTATAACGTAATAGTATAAATCGTTATAAGATATAAGGTAATAGTCCATAACGTTATACGTTATAATGCAATAGTACATGACGTTATACGTCATATAGAGATGCAGTACAACGTTATAGGTTATAACGTAATAGTATATGACGCTATACGTCATATAGTGGTGCAATATATCGTTATACCTTATAATGTAATAGAATATAAGGTTATACTTCATATAGTGAAGCAATATATCGTTATACCTTATAACGTAATAGTATATAAGGTTATACTTCATATAGTGATGCAATATATTGTTATACCTTATAACGTAATAGTATATAACGTTATGCGTCATATAGTGACGCAGTATAACGTTATAGGTAGTAACGTAATACTCCATAACGTTATACGTCATATAGTGATGCAATATAACGCTATACGTTATAACGTAATAGTTCACAACGTTATACGTCATATAGGGATGCTAATTAACGTTATAAGTGATATAGTGATGCAATATAACGTTATAAGTGATATAGTGATGCAATATAGCGTTATACCTTCTAACGTAATGGTATATAAGATTATACTTCATATAGTGATGCATTATATCGTTATACCTTATAACGTAATAGTATATAACGTTGTACGTTATATAGTGATGCAGTATAACGTTGTAGGTTATAACGTAATAGTATATAACGTCACACGTCACATAGTAATGCATTATGTCGTTATACGTTATAACGTAATACTCCATAACGTTATACGTGATATAGTGATGCAATATAAAGTTATACGTCATATAGTGGTGCAATATATCGTTATACCTTATAACGTAATATTATATAACGTTGTACGTCATATAGAGATACAATATAAAGTGATAGGTCATATAGTGGTGCAATATATCGTTATACGCTGTAACGTAATAGTATAAAACATTATACGGCATATAGTGATGCAATATAACGTTGTAAGTGTTATAGTGATACAATATAACGTTATAAGTTATACCGTAATAGTATCAACGTTATACGTCATATAGTGTTTCAATAATACGTTATACGACATACAGAGATGCAATATAACGTTATACGTTATAACGTAATAGTCTATATCGTTATACGTCATATAGTGATGCAATATAAAGTTATACGTCATATAGTGATGCAGTATAGCGTTATAGGATATAACGCAATAGTCTATATCGTTATACGTCATATAGTGCTGCAATATAGCGTTATACGTTATAACGTAATAGTATATAACGTTAGACATCATATAGTGATGCAATACATCGTTATACGTTATAACGTAATAGTATATAACGTTATACGACATATAGTGATGCAATATAAAGTGATACGTCATATAGTTGTGCAATATATCGTTATACGCTATAACGTAATAGTATATAACGTTATACGACATATAGAGGTGCAATATCGAGTAGTACGTCATATAGTGGTGCAATATATCGTTATACGTTATAACGTAATAGTATATAACATTATACGTCATATAGTGATGCAATATAACGTTGTAAGTGTTATAGTGATACAATATAACGTTATAAGTTATAACGTAATAGTATCAACGTTATACGTCATACAGTGATTCAATAGTACGTTATACGTCATATAGAGATGCAATATAACGTTATACGTCATAACGTAATAGTTTATATCGTTATACGTTATATAGTGATGCAATATAAAGTTATATGTCAAATAGAGATGCAACATAACGGTATACGTTATAACGTAATAGTATACAACGTTATACGTCGTATAGTGATGCAATATAAAGTTATACGTCATATAGTGATGCAATATAACGTTATAAGTTATAACTTAATAGTATAAACGTTATACGTCATATAGTAATGCAATATAACGTTATACGTTGTAACACTATATGACGTTATACGTCTTATAGTGACGCAGTACAACGTTATAGGTTATAACGCAATAGTATATAACGTCATACGTCATATATTGATGCAGTACAACGTTATAGGTTATAACGTAATAGTATATGACGTTATACGTCATATAGTGGTGCAATATATCGTTATACCTTATAATGTAATAGTACATAAGGTTATACTTCATGTAGTGAAGCAATATATCGTTATACCTTATAACGTAATAGTATATAAGGTTATACTTCATATAGTGATGCAGTATAAAGTTATAGGTTATAACGCAATAGTATATAACGTTATACGTCACGTAGTAATGCAATATGTCGTTATACGTTGTAACGTAATGCTCCATAACGTTATGCGTCATATAGTAATGCAATATAACGTTATACGTTAAAACGAAATACTCCATAACGTTATACGTCATATAGTGATGCAATATAACGTTATAAGTGATATAGTGATGCAATATAACGTTATGCGTTATAACGTAATAGTTTAAATCGTTATGCGATATAAGGTAATACTCTATAACGCTATACGTTATAACGTAATAGTTCATAACGTTATACGTCATATAGGGATGCTATATAATGTTGTAAGTGATATAGTGATGCAATATAACGTTATACCTTATAACGTAATAGTATATAACGTTATACGTCATATAGTGTTGCAGTTCATCGTTATATGTTATAACGTAATAGTATATGACGCTATACGTCATATAGTGGTGCAATATATCGTTATACCTTATAATGTAGTAATATATAAGGTTATACGTCATATAGTGATGCAATATATCGTATTTCGTTATAACGTAATAGTGTATAACGTTATACGTCATATAGTGATGCAGTATAAAGTTATAGGTTATAGCGCAATAGTATATAACGTTATACGTCACATAGTGATGCAATATATCGTTATACGTTGTAACGTAATACTCCATAACGTTATACGTCATGTAGTAATGCAATATAACGTTATACGTTAAAACGTAATACTCCATAACGTTTATACGTCATATAGTAATGCAATATAACGTTATACGTTAGAACGTAATACTCCATAACGTTGTACGTCAGATAGTAATGCAATATACCGTTATACGTTATAACGTAACAGTATATGACGTTATTTGTCATACAGTGATGCAATATGTCGTCATACGTTATAGCGTAATACTCTATAACGTTATAAGTTATAATGTAATAGTATATGACGTTATGCGTCATGTAGTGATGCAATATAACGTTATGCGTTATAACGTACTAGTATATAACGTTATACTTCATATAGTGATGCAATATAACGTTATAAGTGATATAGTGATGCAATATAACGTTATACCTTATAACGTAATAGCATATAACGTTATACGTCATAGAGTGATGCAGTACAACGTTATAGGTTATAACGTACAGTATATAACGTTATATTTCATATAGTGATGCAATATAACGCAATAAGTGATATAGTGTTGCAATATAACGTTATATCTTATAACGTAATAGTATATAACGTTATACGTCAGATAGTGATGCAGTACAACGTTATAGGTTATAACGTAATAGTATATGACGTTATACGTCATATAGTAGTGCAATATAACGTTATAAGTTATATAGTGATGCAATATAACGTTATGCATTATAACGTAATGGTATATAGCGTTATACGTCATATAGTGATGCAGTATAACGTTATAGGTAATAACGCAATAGTAATATAACGTTATACGTCACATAGTCATGCAATATGTCGTTATACGTTGTAACGTAATGCTCCATAACGTTATGCGTTATAACGTAGTAGTATATAACGTTATACTTCATATAGTGATGCAATATAACGCTATAAGTGATCTAGTGATGCAATATAACGTTATATCTTATAACGTAATAGTATATAACGCTATACGTCATATAGTGATGCAGTACAACGTTATAGGTTATAACGTAATAGTATATGACGTTATACGTCATATACTAGTGCAATATAACGTTATACGTCAAATAGTGATGTAATATATCGTTATCCGTTATAACGTAATAGTATAAAACGTTATACGTTATATAGTGATGCAATATAACGATATGCATAATAGACGTAATAGTATCTAACGCTATACGTCAAATAGTGATGCAATATATCGCTATACGTTATAACGTAATAGTATATAACGTTATACGTCATATAGTGATGCAGTATAACGTTATAGGTAGTAACGCAATAGTATATAACGTTATACGTCACATAGACATGCAATATGTCGTTATACGTTGTAACGTAATGCTCCATAACGTTATGCGTCATATAGTAATGCAATATAACGTTATACGTTAAAACGTAACAGTATATGACGTTATTCGTCATATAGTGATGCAACATGTAGTCATACGTTATAGCATAATTCTCTATAACGTTATACGTTATAATGTAATAGTATATGACGTTATGCGTCATATAGTGATACAATATAACGTTATAAGTGATATAGTGATGCAATATAACGTTATGCAATATAACGTTATGCGTTATACGGAATAGTATAAATCGTTTATACGACATAAGGTAATACTCTATAACGCTATACCTTGTAACCTAATAGTTCATAACGTTATACGTCATATAGGTATGCTATATAACGTTATAAGCGATATAGTGATGCTACATAACGTTATACCTTATAAGGTAATAGTATATAACGTTAAACGTCATATAGTGATGCAGTACATCGTTATAGGTTATAACGTAATAGTATATGATGTTATACGTCATATAGTGGTGTAATATATCGTTATACCTTATAACGTAATAGTATATAAGGTTATACTTCATGTAGTGATGCAATATATCGGTATACCTTATAACGTAATAGTATATAAGGTTATACTTCATATAGTGATGCAATATATCGTTGTACCTTTTAACGTAATAGTATATAACGTTATACGTCATATAGTGATGCACTATAACGTTATAGGTCATAACGCAATAGTATATAACGTTATACGTCACATAGTCATGCAATATGTCGTTATGCGTTGTAACGTAATGCTCCATAACGTTATGCGTCATATAGTAAGTGCAATATAACGTTATACGTTGTAACGTAACAGTATATGACGTTATTCGTCATATAGTGATGCAATATATAGTGATACGTTATAACGTAATACTCTATAATGTTCTACGTTATAATGTAATAGTATGTGACATTATGCGTCATATAGTAATGCAATATAACGTTATAAGTGTATAGTGATGCAATATATCGTTGTACCTTTTAACGTAATAGTATATAACGTTATACGTCATATAGTGATGCACTATAACGTTATAGGTCATAACGCAATAGTATATAACGTTATACGTCACATAGTCATGCAATATGTCGTTATGCGTTGTAACGTAATGCTCCATAACGTTATGCGTCATATAGTAATGCAATATAACGTTATACGTTGTAACGTAACAGTATATGACGTTATTCGTCATATAGTGATGCAATATATAGTGATACGTTATAACGTAATACTCTATAATGTTCTACGTTATAATGTAATAGTATGTGACATTATGCGTCATATAGTAATGCAATATAACGTTATAAGTGATATAGTGATGGAATATAACGTTATACCTTATAACGTAATAGTATATGACGTTATACGTCATATAGTGATGCAGTACATCGATATAGGTTATAACGTAATGGTATATGACGTTATACGTCATATAGTGGTGCAATATATCGTTATACCTTATAATGTAATAGTATATAAGGTTAATACTTCATATAGTGATGCAATATATCGTTATACCTTATAGCGTAATAGTATATACGTTATACGTCATATAGTGATGGAGTATAACATTATAGGTTAAAACGCAATAGTATATAACGTTATGCGTCACATAGTAATGCAATATGTCGTTATACGTTGTAACGTAATACTCCATAACGTTATACGTCATATAGTAATGCAATATAACGTTATACGTTATATCAGTATATGACGTTATACGTCATATAGTGATGAAGTATAAAGTTATAGGTAATAACGTAATAGTATATAACGTTATACGTCATATAGTGATGCAATATAACGTTATGCATTATAACGTAATAGCATATAACGTTATACGTCAAATAGTGATGCAATATATCGTTATACGTTGTACCGTAATACTCCATAACGTTATACGTCATATAGTAATGCAATATAAGGTTATACGATTAAACGTAATACTCCATAACGTTATACGTCATATAATGATGCAATATAACGTTATAGCTTATAACGGAATAGTATATGACGTTATACGTCATATAGTGATGCAGTACATCGATATAGGTTATAACGTAATGGTATATGACGTTCTACGTCATATAGTGGTGCAATATATCGTTATACGTCATAACGTAATAGTATATAACGTTATACGTCATATAGTGATGCAGTATAACGATATAGGTTATAACGGAATAGTATATAACGTTATGCGTCACATAGTCATGCAATATGTCGTTATACGTTGTACCGTAATACTCCATAACGTTATACGTCATATAGTGATGCAATATAACGTTGTAAGTGATATAGTGATGCAATATAACTTTATGCGTTATAACGTAATATTATATAAGGATATACTTCATATAGTGATGTAATATAACGTTATAAGTTATAACGTAATAGTATGAACGTTATACGTCATATTGTGATGCAATAATACGTTATACGTCATATAGTGATGCAATATAATGTTCTGCGTCATATAGTTATGCAATGTAGCGTTATACGTTATAACGTAATACTATATGACGTTAGACATCATATAGTGATGCAATATATCGTTATACATTATAACGTAATAGTTTATAACGGTATACATCATATAGTGTTATAATATAAAGTGATACGTCATATAGTGGTGCAATATATCCTTATACGCTATAACGTAACAGTATATAACGTTATACGTCATATAATGATGCAGTATAACGTTATACGTCATATGGAGATGCAATATAACGTTATACGTTATAACGTAATAGTATATAAGGTTATACTTCATATAGTGATGCAATATAACGTTATATTTTATAACGTAATAGTATAAACGTTATACGTCATATAGTTATGGAATAATACGTTATACGTCATGAAGAGATGCAATATAACGTTGTACGTTATAACGTAATAGTCTATATATTTATACGTCATATAGTGATGCAATATAAAGTTATACGTCATATAGTGGTGCAATATATCGTTAAATGTTATAACATAATAGTATATAACGATATACGTCATATAGTAATGCATTATGTCGTTATACGTTATAACGTAATACTCCGTAACGTTATACGTGATATAGTGATGCAACATAACGTTATACGTTATAACGTAACACTATATGACGTTATACGTCATTGAGTGATGCAATATAACGTTCTAAGTGATATAGTGATGCAATATATCGTTATACCTTATAACGTAATAGTATATAACGTTATGCGTCATATAGTTATGCAGTATAACGTTATAGGTTATAACGTAATAGTATATAACATTATACGTCACATAGTAATGCAATATGCCATACGTATGCAATACGCTATACGTTATAACGTAATACTCCGTAACGTTATACGTGATATAGTGATGCAATATAGCGTTATACGTTATAACGTAATAGTATATAACGTTCTACGTCATATAGTGGTGCAATATATCGTTATACGTTATAACGTAACAGTATATAACGTTATACGTCACATAGTAATGCAATACGTCGCTATACGTTATAACGTAATACTCTATAACGTTATACGTGATATACTGATGCAATATAACGTTATACGTCATATAGAGATGCAATATAATGTTATACGTTATAACGTAATATTTTATATCGTTATACGACAAATAGAGATGCAGTATAACGTTATAGGTTATAACGTAATAGTATATAACGTTATACGTCACATAGTAATGCAATATCTCGCTATACGTTATAAGGTAATACTCCATAACGTTATACGTGATATACTGATGCAATATAACGTTATGCGGCATATAGAGATGCAATATAAAGTTATACGTCATATAGTGTTGCAATATATCGTTATGCGTTATGACGTAATAGTATATAACGTTGTACTTCACATAGTGATGGAATATTTAGTTATACCTTATAACGTAATAGTATATAACGTTATACGTCATATAGTGATGCAATATAACGTTATAAGTGAAATAGTGATGCAGTATATCGTTATACATTATAACGTAATAGTATACAGTGTTATACGTCATATAGAGATGCAATATAATGTTATACGTCATATAGTGATGCAATGTAGCGTTATACGTTATAACGTAATAGTATATAACGTTATACAACATATAGAGATGCAGTATAAAGTTATACGTCATATAGTGATGCAATATGGCGTTATACGTTATAACGTAATAGTATATAACGTTAGACATCATATAGTGATGCACTATATCGTTATACGTTATAACGTAGTAGTATATAACGTTATACGTCATATAGTGATGCAATATAAAGCGATACGTCATATAGAGATGAAATATAACGGTATACGTTATAACGTAATAGTGTATAACGTTATACGTCATATAGTGATACAATATAAAGTTACAAGTCATATAGTGGTGCAATATAAAGTTATACGTCATATAGTGATGGAATATTTAGTTATACCTTATAACGTAATAGTATATAACGTTATACATCATATAGTGATGCAATATAACGTAATAAGTGATATAGTGATGCAATACATCGTTATACCTTATAACGTAACAGTATATAACGTTATACGTCATATAGTGATGCAATATAAAGTTACAAGTCATATAGTGGTGCAATATAAAGTTATACGTCATATAGTGATGGAATATTTAGTTATACCTTATAACGTAATAGTATATAACGTTAGACATCATATAGTGATGCACTATATCGTTATACGTTATAACGTAATAGTATATAACGTTATACGTCATATAGTGATGCAATATAACGTTATAAGTGAAATAGTGATGCAATATATTGTTATACATTATAACGTAATAGTATACAGCGTTATACGTCATATAGAGATGCAATATAATGTTATACGTCATATAGTGATGCAATATAACGTTATACGTTATAACGTAACAGTATATGACGTTATACGTAGTATAGTGATGCAATATATCGTTGTAAGTGATATAGTGATGCAATATAACGTTATGCGCTATAACGTAATAGTATATAACGTTATACGTCATATAGTGATGCAATACAACGTTATAAGTGATATAGTGAAGCAATACATCGTTATACCTTATAACGTAATAGTATCTAACGTTATACGTCATATAGTGATGCAGTATAACGTTATAGGTTATAACGTAATAGTATATAACGTTATACGTCACATAGTAATGCATTATATCGTTATACGTTATAACGTAATACTCCGTAACGTTATACGTCATATAGTGATGCAATATAAAGCGATACGTCATATAGAAATGGAATATAACGGTATACGTTATAACGTAACAGTATATGACGTTATACGACATATAGTGATGCAATATAACGTTGTAAGTGATATAGTGAGGCA
Organism: Bombus affinis; assembly: GCF_024516045.1. Taxonomy (NCBI): domain Eukaryota; kingdom Metazoa; phylum Arthropoda; class Insecta; order Hymenoptera; family Apidae; genus Bombus; species Bombus affinis. Next base: position 99,815 of record NW_026108871.1, on the reverse strand, counting down.
ATATAACGTTATGCGTTATAACGTAATATTATATAAGGTTATACTTCATATAGTGATGCAATATCACGTTATAAGTTATAACGTAATAGTATAAACGTTATACGTCATATAGTAATGCAATAATACATTATACGTCATATAGAGATGCAATATAAAGTTGTACGTCATATAGCGATGCAATATAACGTTATACGTTATAACGTAATAGTATATGACGTTATACGTCATATAGTGATGCAATATAATGTTATGCGTCATATAGTTATGCAATGTAGCGTTATACGTTATAACGTAATAGTATACAACGTTAGACATCATATAGTGATGCAATATATCGTTATACGTTATAACGTAATAGTATATAACGTTATACGTCATATAGTGATGCAATATATCGTCATACGTTATAACGTAACAGTATATAACGTTATACGTCACATAGTAATGCAATATGTCGTTATACGTTATAACGTAATACTCCATAACGTTATACGTGATATACTGATGCAATATAACGTTATACGTCATATAGAGATGCAATATAATGTTATACGTTATAACGTAATATTTTATATCGTTATACGTCAAATAGAGATGCAGTATAACGTTATAGGTTATATCGTAATAGTATCTAACGTTATACGTCATCTAGTGATGCAATATAGCGTTATACGTTATAACGTAATATTATATAACGTTAGACATCATACAGTGATGCAATATATCGTTATACGCTATAACGTAATAGTATATAACGTTATGCGTCATATAGAGATGCAATATAAAGTTATACGTCATATAGTGGTGCAATATATCGTTATGCGTTATAACGTAATAGTATATAACGTTATACTTCACATAGTGATGGAATATCTAGTTATACCTTATAACGTAAAAGTATATAACGTTATACGTCATATAGTGATGCAATATAACGTTATAAGTGAAATAGTGATGCAATATATCGTTATACCTTATAACGTAATAGTATACAGCGTTATACGTCATATAGAGGTGGAATATAAAGTTATACGTCATATAGTGATGCAATATAGCGTTATACGTTATAACGTAATGGTACATAACGTTAGACATCATATAGTGATGCACTATATCGTTATACGTTATGACGTAATAGTATATAACGTTATAAATCATATAGTGATGCAATATAAAGCGATACGTCATATAGAGATGAAATATAACGGTATACGTCATAACATAATAGTGTGTAACGTTATACGTCATATAGTGATGCAATATAAAGTTATAAGTCATATAGTGGTGCAATATAAAGTTATACGTCATATCATGATGCAATATCACGTTATACGTTATAATAGTACATAACGTTATGCGTCATATAGTGATGAAATATAACGTTATAAGTGATATAGTGATGCAATACATCGTTATACCTTATAACGTAATAGTATATAACGTTATACGACATATAGAGATGCAATATAAAGTTATACGTCATATAGTGATGCAATATGGCGTTATACGTTATAACGTAAGAGTATATAACGTTAGACATCATATAGCGATGCAATATATCGTTATACGTTATAACGTAATAGTATATAACGTTATACGTCATATAGTGATGCAATATATCGTCATACGTTATAACGTAACAGTATATAACGTTATACGTCACATAGTAATGCAATATGTCGTTATACGTTATAACGTAATACTCCATAACGTTATACGTGATATACTGATGCAATATAACGTTATACGTCATATAGAGATGCAATATAATGTTATACGTTATAACGTAATATTTTATATCGTTATACGTCAAATAGAGATGCAGTATAACGTTATAGGTTATATCGTAATAGTATCTAACGTTATACGTCATATAGTGATGCAATATAGCGTTATACGTTATAACGTAATATTATATAACGTTAGACATCATACAGTGATGCAATATATCGTTATACGTTATAACGTAATAGTATATAACGTTATGCGTCATATAGAGCTGCAATATAAAGTTATACGTCATATAGTGGTGCAATATATCGTTATGCGTTATAACGTAATAGTATATAACGTTATACTTCACATAGTGATGGAATATCTAGTTATACCTTATAACGTAAAAGTATATAACGTTATACGTCATATAGTGATGCAATATAACGTTAGAAGTGAAATAGTGATGGAATATATCGTTATACCTTATAACGTAATAGTATACAGCGTTATACGTCATATAGAGGTGGAATATAAAGTTATACGTCATATAGTGATGCAATATAGCGTTATACGTTATAACGTAATAGTACATAACGTTAGACATCATATAGTGATGCACTATATCGTTATACGTTATGACGTAATAGTATATAACGTTATACGTCATATAGTGATGCAATATAAAGCGATACGTCATATAGAGATGAAATATAACGGTATACGTCATAACATAATAGTGTATAACGTTATACGTCATATAGTGATGCAATATAAAGTTATAAGTCATATAGTGGTGCAATATAAAGTTATACGTCATAACATGATGGAATATCACGTTATACGTTATAATAGTACATAACGTTATGCGTCATATAGTGATGAAATATAACGTTATAAGTGATATAGTGATGCAATACATCGTTATACCTTATAACGTAATAGTATATAACGTTATACGACATATAGGGATGCAATATAACGTTATAGGCTATAACGCAATAGTATATAAGGTTATACGTCACATAGTAATGCATTATGTCCTTATACGTTATAACGTAATACTCCGTAACGTTATACGTGATATAGTGAAGCAATACATCGTTATACCTTATAACGTAATAGTATATAACGTTATACGTCATATAGTGATGCAATATAACGTTGTAAGTGATATAGTGAGGCAATATAATGTTATGCGTTATAACGTTATATTATATAAGGTTATACTTCATATAATGATGCAATATCACGTTATAAGTTATAACGTAATAGTATAAACGTTATACGTCATATAGTAATGCAATAATACGTTATAGATCATATAGAGATGCAATATAAAGTTGTACGTCATATAGCGATGCAATATAACGTTATACGTTATAACGTAATAGTATATGACGTTATACGTCATATAGTGATGCAATATAATGTTATGCGTCATATAGTTATGCAATATAGCGTTATACGTTATAACGTAATAGTATACAACGTTAGACATCATATAGTGATGCAATATATCGTTATACGTTATAACGTAATAGTATATAACGTTATACGTCATATAGTGATGCAATATATCGTCATACGTTATAACGTAACAGTATATAACGTTATACGTCACATAGTAATGCAATATGTCGTTATACGTTATAACGTAATACTCCATAACGTTATACGTGATATACTGATGCAATATAACGTTATACGTCATATAGAGATGCAATATAATGTTATACGTTATAACGTAATATTTTATATCGTTATACGTCAAATAGAGATGCAGTATAACGTTATAGGTTATATCGTAATAGTATCTAACGTTATACGTCATCTAGTGATGCAATATAGCGTTATACGTTATAACGTAATATTATATAACGTTAGACATCATACAGTGATGCAATATATCGTTATACGTTATAACGTAATAGTATATAACGTTATGCGTCATATAGAGATGCAATATAAAGTTATACGTCATATAGTGGTGCAATATATCGTTATGCGTTATAACGTAATAGTATATAACGTTATACTTCACATAGTGATGGAATATCTAGTTATACCTTATAACGTAAAAGTATATAACGTTATACGTCATATAGTGATGCAATATAACGTTATAAGTGAAATAGTGATGCAATATATCGTTATACCTTATAACGTAATAGTATACAGCGTTATACGTCATATAGAGGTGGAATATAAAGTTATACGTCATATAGTGATGCAATATAGCGTTATACGTTATAACGTAATGGTACATAACGTTAGACATCATATAGTGATGCACTATATCGTTATACGTTATGACGTAATAGTATATAACGTTATAAATCATATAGTGATGCAATATAAAGCGATACGTCATATAGAGATGAAATATAACGGTATACGTCATAACATAATAGTGTATAACGTTATACGTCATATAGTGATGCAATATAAAGTTATAAGTCATATAGTGGTGCAATATAAAGTTATACGTCATATCATGATGCAATATCACGTTATACGTTATAATAGTACATAACGTTATGCGTCATATAGTGATGAAATATAACGTTATAAGTGATATAGTGATGCAATACATCGTTATACCTTATAACGTAATAGTATATAACGTTATACGACATATAGAGATGCAATATAAAGTTATACGTCATATAGTGATGCAATATGGCGTTATACGTTATAACGTAAGAGTATATAACGTTAGACATCATATAGCGATGCAATATAACGTTATACGTTATAACGTAATAGTATATAACGTTATACGTCATATAGTGATGCAATATATCGTCATACGTTATAACGTAACAGTATATAACGTTATACGTCACATAGTAATGCAATATGTCGTTATACGTTATAACGTAATACTCCATAACGTTATACGTGATATACTGATGCAATATAACGTTATACGTCATATAGAGATGCAATATAATGTTATACGTTATAACGTAATATTTTATATCGTTATACGTCAAATAGAGATGCAGTATAACGTTATAGGTTATATCGTAATAGTATCTAACGTTATACGTCATATAGTGATGCAATATAGCGTTATACGTTATAACGTAATATTATATAACGTTAGACATCATACAGTGATGCAATATATCGTTATACGTTATAACGTAATAGTATATAACGTTATGCGTCATATAGAGCTGCAATATAAAGTTATACGTCATATAGTGGTGCAATATATCGTTATGCGTTATAACGTAATAGTATATAACGTTATACTTCACATAGTGATGGAATATCTAGTTATACCTTATAACGTAAAAGTATATAACGTTATACGTCATATAGTGATGCAATATAACGTTAGAAGTGAAATAGTGATGGAATATATCGTTATACCTTATAACGTAATAGTATACAGCGTTATACGTCATATAGAGGTGGAATATAAAGTTATACGTCATATAGTGATGCAATATAGCGTTATACGTTATAACGTAATAGTACATAACGTTAGACATCATATAGTGATGCACTATATCGTTATACGTTATGACGTAATAGTATATAACGTTATACGTCATATAGTGATGCAATATAAAGCGATACGTCATATAGAGATGAAATATAACGGTATACGTCATAACATAATAGTGTATAACGTTATACGTCATATAGTGATGCAATATAAAGTTATAAGTCATATAGTGGTGCAATATAAAGTTATACGTCATAACATGATGGAATATCACGTTATACGTTATAATAGTACATAACGTTATGCGTCATATAGTGATGAAATATAACGTTATAAGTGATATAGTGATGCAATACATCGTTATACCTTATAACGTAATAGTATATAACGTTATACGACATATAGGGATGCAATATAACGTTATAGGCTATAACGCAATAGTATATAAGGTTATACGTCACATAGTAATGCATTATGTCCTTATACGTTATAACGTAATACTCCGTAACGTTATACGTGATATAGTGAAGCAATACATCGTTATACCTTATAACGTAATAGTATATAACGTTATACGTCATATAGTGATGCAATATAACGTTGTAAGTGATATAGTGAGGCAATATAATGTTATGCGTTATAACGTTATATTATATAAGGTTATACTTCATATAATGATGCAATATCACGTTATAAGTTATAACGTAATAGTATAAACGTTATACGTCATATAGTAATGCAATAATACGTTATAGGTCATATAGAGATGCAATATAAAGTTGTACGTCATATAGCGATGCAATATAACGTTATACGTTATAACGTAATAGTATATGACGTTATACGTCATATAGTGATGCAATATAATGTTATGCGTCATATAGTTATGCAATATAGCGTTATACGTTATAACGTAATAGTATACAACGTTAGACATCATATAGTGATGCAATATATCGTTATACGTTATAACGTAATAGTATATAACGTTATACGTGATATACTGATGCAATATAACGTTATACGTCATATAGAGATGCAATATAATGTTATACGTTATAACGTAATATTTTATATCGTTATACATCAAATAGTGATGCAATATATCGTTATACGTTATAACGTAACAGTATATAACGTTATACGTCATATAGTAATGCAATATGTCGCTATACGTTATAACGTAATACTCCATAACGTTATACGTGATATACTGATGCAATATAACGTTATACGTCATATAGAGATGCAATATAAAGTTATAAGTCATATAGTGGTGCAATATAAAGTTATACGTCATATCGTGATGCAATATAACGTTATACGCTATAACGTAACAGTATATGACGTTATACGTAGTATAGTGATGCAATATATCGTTGTAAGTGATACAGTGATGCAATATAACGTTATGCGTTATAACGTAATAGTATATAACGTTATACGTCATATAGTGATGCAATATAACGTTATAAGTGATATAGTGATGCAATACATCGTTATACCTTATAAGGTAATAGTATATAACGTTATACGTCATATAGTGATGCAATATAACGTTGTAAGTGATATAGTGAGGCAATATAACGTTATGCGTTATAACGTTATATTATATAAGGTTATACTTCATATAATGATGCAATATCACGTTATAAGTTATAACGTAATAGTATATAACGTTATACGTCATATAGTGATGCAGTATAACGTTATACGTTATAACGTAATAGTATATAACGTTGTACCTCACATAGTGATGGAATATATAGTTATACCTTATAACGTAATAGTATATAACGTTATACGTCATATAGTGATGCAATATAACGTTGTAAGTGATATAGTGATGCAGTATAACGTTATAGGTTATAACGTAATAGTATATAACGTTATACGTCATATAGTGATGCAATATAACGTTATACGTTATAACGTAATAGTATATAACGTTATACGTCATATAGTGATGCAATATAACGTTATAAGTGATATAGTGGTGCAATGCATCGTTATACCTTATAAGGTAATAGTATATAACGTTATACGCCATATAGTGATGCAATATAACGTTGTAAGTGATATAGTGAGGCAATATAACGTTATGCGTTATAACGTTATATTATATAAGGTTATACTTCATATAATGATGCAATATCACGTTATAAGTTATAACGTAATAGTATATAACGTTATACGTCATATAGTGATGCAGTATAACGTTATACGTTATAACGTAATAGTATATAACGTTGTACCTCACATAGTGATGGAATATATAGTTATACCTTATAACGTAATAGTATATAACGTTATACGTCATATAGTGATGCAATATAACGTTGTAAGTGATATAGTGATGCAGTATAACGTTATAGTTTATAACGTAGCAGTATATGACGTTATACGTAGTATAGTGATGCAATATATCGTTGTAAGTGATATAGTGATGCAATATAACGTTATGCGTTATGACGTAATATTATATAAGGTTATACTTCATATAGTGATGAAATATAACGTTATAAGGTATAACGTAATAGTATAAACGTTATACGTCATATAGTGATGCAATAATACGTTATACGTCATATAAAGATGCAATATAACGTTATACGTTATAACGTAATAGTATATAACGTTGTACCTCACATAGTGATGGAATATATAGTTATACCTTATAACGTAATAGTATATAACGTTATACGTCATATAGTGATGCAATAATACGTTATACGTCATATAGAGATGCAATATAACGTTATACGTTATAACGTAATAGTATATAACGTTATAGGTCATATAGTGATGCAATCTAACTTTATAAGTGATATAGTGATGCAGTATAACGTTATAGGGTATAACGTAATAGTATATAACGTTATACGTCATATAGTGATGCAGTATAACGTTATAGGTTATAACGTAATAGTATATGACGTTATACGTCACATAGTAATGCATTATGTCGTTATACGTTATATCGTAATACTCCGTAACGTTATACGTCATATAGTGATGCAATATAAAGCGATACGTCATATAGAGATGAAATATAACGGTATACGTTAAAACGTAGCAGTATATGACGTTATACGTCATATAGTGATGCAATATAACGTTGTAAGTGATATAGTGAGGCAATATAACGTTATGCGCTATAACGTAATATTATATAAGGTTATACTTCATATAGTGATGCAATATAACGTTATAAGTTATAACGTAATAGTATAAACGTTATACGTCATATAGTGATGCAATATAACGTTGTAAGTGATATAGTGATGCAGTATAACGTTATAGGTTATAACGTAATAGTATATAACGTTATACGTCATATAGTGATGCAATATAACGTTATACGTTATAACGTAATAGAATATGACGTTATACGTCATATAGTGATGCAATATAGTGTTATGCGTCATATAGTTATGCAATGTCGCGTTATACGTTATAACGTAATAGTATATATCGTTATACGTCACATAGTAATGCAATATGTCGCTATACGTTATAACGTAATGGTATATAACGTTATACGTCATATAGAGATGCAATATAACGTTATACGTTATAACATAATAGTCTATATCGTTATACTTCACATAGTGATGGAATATAACGTTATACGTCACATAGTAATGCAATATGTCGCTATACGTTATAACGTAATGGTATATAACGTTATACGTCATATAGAGATGCAATATAACGTTATACGTTATAACGTAATAGTCTATATCGTTATACTTCACATAGTGATGGAATATATCGTTATACGTCATATAGTGATACAATATAGGGTTATACGTTATAACGTAATATTATATAACGTTAGACATCATATAGTGATGAAATATATCGTTATACGTTATAACGTAATAGTATATAACGTTATACGTCATATAGTGATGCAATATAAAGTTATACGTCTTATAGAGATGCAATATAACGTTATACGCTATAACGTAATAGTCTATATCGTTATACTTCACATAGTGATGGAATATATCGTTATACGTCATATAGTGATACAATATAGGGTTATACGTTATAACGTAATATTATATAACGTTAGACATCATATAGCGATGAAATATAACGTTATACGTTATAGCGTAATAGTATATGACGTTATACGTCATATAGTGATGCAGTAGAACGTTATACGTTATAACGTAACAGTATACTACGTATACGTTATACGTAGTATAGTGATGCAATATATCGTTGTAAGTGATATAGTGATGCAATATAACGTTATGCGTTATAACGTAATAGTATATAGGGTTATACTTCATATAGTGATGCAATATAACGTTATACGTTATAACGTAGTAGTATCAACGTTATACGTCATACAGTGATTCAATAATACGTTATACGTTATATAGAGATGCAATATAACGTTATAGGTTATAACGTAATAGTATATAACGTTATACGTCACATAGTAATGCATAATGCCGTTATACGTTATAACGTACTACTCCGTAACGTTATACTTGATATAGTGATGCAATATAACGCTATACGTTATACCGTAATAGTATATAACGTTATACGTCATATAGTGGTGCAATGTATCGTTATTCGTTATAACGTAACAGTATATGACGTTATACGTCATATAGCAATGCAATATAACGTTGTAAGTGCTATAGTGATGCAATATAACGTTATACGTTATAACGTAATAGTATATAACGTTATACGTCATATAGTGATGCTATATAACGTTATACGTCATATAGAGATGCAATATAATGTTATACGTTATAACGTAATCGTCTATATCGTTATACGTCATATAGAGAAGCTATATAACGTTATAAGTGATATAGTGATGCAATATATCGTTATACCTTAAAACGTAATAGTATATAACGTTATACTTCATATAGTGATGCAGTATAATGTTATAGGTTATAACGTAATAGTATATAACGATACACGTCAAATAGTAATGCAATATGTCGCTATACGTTATAACGTAATACTCCATAACGTTATACGTGATATAGTGATGCAATATAACGTTATGCCTTATAACGTAATAGTACGCCACTGTGCCTATTTGGATGGAAAACCGCCACTTCAGCATCATCCCTCGCACATATTCACACACGCACGTCGATCACGTCATCTCGTACCATTCACATATCTTCTTCCTCTTGCGCTAAAACAAATTCACAAGTTTAAGGAAACAAACAACATGCGAAACGAGACAGAATACTAAAAACACACTCACACAGTTCACACAGGTGCGGACGCTTTTGTGTCCATCACTCAACATAACCAGTAATCATCAAAATCCACGTTCTCTCATGGAAACTCTAAAAACCTGCAGCATCGCGATTCCCACCGGAACGAACTGTCACGTGACTGTCATCCCATTGGGGATGTCATTATAAAAAGCGTAGCGACACAATTCAAATCAGAGTAATTGTCAGCGGGGCAGTTGAATAAAGGAATAGAAGAGAGTAATTGTTAGCGTTCGGGAGAATTTAGCGAAAAATAAAGAAGAGTCAGATTAATTGTTAGCGTTAGCGTTAGCGATTAATTGTTAGTGGTTCAGTTAGAACAATCAGAGTAATTGTGAAAAGAGAGTAACCGCCATTAGTTGGTTCAGTTAGAATATAGTCAGAGAAATTGTTAGCGTTCGGGAGAATTTAGCGAAATTAAAGAAGAGTAATTCAGTTAGAATAAAGAAATAGGATAGAGCAATTGTGATTAGTTGGTTCAGGAGAATTTAGCGAAAATAAGGAGAGTAATTGTTAGTCGTTCAATTGAATTTGAGTGAGTCTGATATCAGTTCGTTCAGTTGATTTAATTAGAATTTAAGTTAGGTTTAGAGAATAATTGTTCGTTCCAGTTCGAGTTTAAGAATTACGAGATATAAATGTTATTAGTCAGTTCGAATTATAAAATAATTGTTATTAGTCAGTCAGAATTAAAACAATAGTTGGCTCAAGTTTTTGTGTTAGAATTTCGAATTGTTAAACACGTCCGGACACACTGTTGTTTACACTGTTCAAATTAAATAAAGATTAAAACGAAAAATTATAGAAGTGTCGATCTTTGTAAAACCGGAATCACCCCAGCGGCCTGCCCGTTCATCAGCGGAGGCCAACGTCAGGTGAGTCAACTTTAATTATTATTAATAATTAATAATTAAAATAATAAATAATATCAATAATTAGTATAATTCGTCATTAATTCCGCCATTAATAATTATTTATAATATAATTGTTTATTCCAAACAATCCTCTCCCGTGCTAGTATTCCTGCGCATAGCAGGTTAGCCGAAACGTGGAGATTGTTGACCAGTGGCCTAAACTCCGATCAACGGTACATAATCTAACAAGAAATATCTAATTGAAACAATCCTTCGACTGTTTCTGGTGGCAGCGACTACTACATTGTTTAAAATTTCAAAATTTGGATAGCGAAACGTAACAATATATATATATATATATATATATATGTCGGGTTGGCGTTACGATTAGAGTTAGGGTTAAGGGCGTAAACGAATCCCTATTGACACTAGACGTGATCACTATGCAATAGAGGAGATATTTACTAGTGCAAACATGACCATGTTGGAATTGGACAAGTAATCGCGATAATTTGATACTCGAGAAACTAATGACAATGATCTTAGGCTCAATAACGAATCCACGGTCAACGGGATGACGAACTCTACTCTTCTTTAGCGTCTAAGTTGTACTCAATGTTAATGCATGGGGCAATCACTACGTATCCGAGAGTTACTTGAATCGTCGTCGAGATCGTACCGGAGAGTAACTCTCCGTCTCGACGATGCCGTCGAGGAAAATTATAATGGGTGGGTCTAAGGACATGAGATTCTCGGATTCGTCAAAGAAAGCTTTCGTTCCAAAGGTGAGGGAAATTAGCGCTGTTGCTAATTGGTCGATCTCCATATCGGCGTTTTGAAAGAGATGCTGGCCGCCCTTGAGGGGAGGTTGTTGACGGGGGCATCGTTCGTGGAAGATAGGCTTCTCCTATCGTCCCGTAGTTGCAACAAGGACTGTTTGTCTAAATGAAGAACTTTGCTTGACTAAATCTTAAGATTTATTGCGGGTCCTCAAGTTAGCTAAACATACTGCGGAGGTATATTGACATCTGGAGATCATTTTACCCGAAGGATAGGATCTGCGTGTGGCGAGCCACGGAACAGAAACCTTTGAAATATTTACTGCCACGTGTCGCTACGGCTATTTCTTTAAAGGGGAGGTATAGAGTTACTCTGTGCCTTTGTTAGATAAAACGTTCATCCCTTGACCGCGGCTACGTTCGGCGACTGGTTGTCGCCTCGAGCCCAAGCTCACTATCATAAACCTCGAACAATCGGAGCGACATTTGTTTAATCTAAATTACGACATTACGTTATTCCCGAGAATCCAAGGAGAGGTTCCGGTGTTTTTCCATCCCCGACATATAGATAAAAATTTTTGTGGCAGCGGTGGGATACGCTCCACGGAGGATTACAGTTGGTATAAACAATAACATACGCTGAAAGTTTTAAAGTTTTTTCAATTTATTAACTGAAACATACACATAAACATATACAAAAAGAAAGGAAAAAAAAAACATGGCGGTCGCACGAGACTCACTAAACGAGGACACGATTACGTTGTTGTCGGAAAAATTGAAAGCGTGGGACGAGAATTTTCGCGTACTAACCGACATTAATGCAAGTCTAAGCAGAGTGGAAGAAGACCTGCGTGCAAGTAGGGAATCGAGAGATACCGAAATTCCCACATCGACGCCGTTAATTCCGCGAGGAATAAGACCCATTAATGATAATTTTCAACCAATTAAACTAAAAGACGCGATCGAGTCAGTGCCAGTGTTCGACGGCCATCGACCACCGGTATTTCAATTTTTAAGGGCATGCGAACGAGCTCGAAGATTCGTGCCGCCGACGCAGAATCGTCCGACACCTCCGAATAATTATAATGGAAACAACACTCGTCCCCTATACGATAGTAACAACATCAGAAACCACCACCAGGATTGGAGATTTGTATCGCCGTCGTGGAATCGTCTAAGCGACCCGGGAATAGAGAAAGATATTAGGAAAAGAGCAAGAGCAATAACCTGGAAAGAAAAATGCGTAGATAAACATCTCAAAAGAGATCCAAGTCAAAGGAGGGATGCTGATTATTTGAAACAACCAACCTTCCAATACAAACACTGTTCCGTTGCTGCGATAAAAGACGATGTTACTTTAAGTAGCAAGAGGACGCACGGCATCACAGACGAAATCATGAGTGAAAAATCTCCCGAATCCCCAGCCAAAATAAGCAACACTAATATCAAAGAACTTTCAGAAGAGGCAGAAACTAGGAAATTGAACGACGAAACGAAAGGCGACGTTTATCCCCTGCCTAATATCACGGTTGACTCGGCAAGAATACAAAAGCAAGGTTCCACGAATTTTGTGAACGTTTCAAATATAATACGAAAAGAGATAGCGAGCGTATCACCCTCAAAAACTTCTATAAAACCACCAGAAAGTAACTTTATCGAACTCAAAGTCAAGCCATTAAATTCTAAGAAAACTCAGACTATAGAGAATAAAAGTATAGCCATCCCTAAACCCAAAACAGAATCTATAAGCAAAAAGGTTTGTAATAAAAATTCAAAGAATAATTCTAAACCTACTGAAAATATTCCTAAACGTCCCATACAAGTATCACCGGGTGTTGGATTCAGATTCGGACGTCGACCTTTCCGGATGGTTTCAATAGAAATAAAAGAAACCTCAAATACTCCTACCGCGAGAATAGTCTCCCCAGATTTGAAAACGAAGGCGAACCTACTGCTAGACTCCGGATCAGAAATTAACATTATCAAGAAACCTGCCTTACCCGAGTCAGCGATCATCAACGAGCAAGAGATAATTGAAGTTCGAGGAATTATGGCAACGAGCCTGGTCACCCTAGGGCAGACAATAATACAGGTTGCGGGCCACCCCGTTACTTTCCATGTAGTTGATGATTCCCTGCTGATCAATCAAGACGGAATCTTAGGTTCCGAATTTTTTGCAAAATACAGAGCCCGTTTGGATTACGGGCAAAAACATATCAAATGGGGGGATATCTATATCCCGTTTGATACAAAAGAAATGATAATTGTGCCGAAACGAAGTTCGGTACCCTGTACCATAAATATCGCAAATCCGGAGGAAAATGAGGGATTCATCCCCAAAATCGAACCGATTAAGGGAGTCTATTTCGGAAATGCGGTCGTGAAAAACCATAAGGGACGTGGTTATTTAAGAATAATTAATACCACCTCGAGGGATTACGAATTTACCGTACCCACAATAGTAATAAAAAAATTTGCAACTCCTACTCCGCCCTCTCATACTACGTGCAACGCCGTTTCAGCATCTGAGGGAAATAGGTTCGACAAAATAATGGAATTATTGCGACTAGAGCATTTAAATGAAGAAGAAAAGAGGAACGTCGAAGCGCTAATACGGAAGAATCAAGATAGATTTCATCTCCCAGGGGAGACACTAGAAGGAACAGACGTTTTACAACACGAAATTGCTACCACAGATGAGATACCGATCAATGTTAAACAATACCGGTATCCTCCCGTACATCGGGAAGAAATAAACCGCCAGATTCAAGAACTACTAGAAACGGACGTTGTGGAATCATCGACATCTCCGTATAACTCCCCATTATGGATCGTGCCGAAGAAACCGGACTCTCAAGGTAATAAACGATGGGGAATGGTTATTGATTACAGGAAATTAAATGACAAAACAATAGGCGATGCCTATCCACTACCCAATATCACTGAAATATTGGACCAATTGGGAAGTGCGAAATACTTTTCCACGTTCGATCTAGCATCTGGGTTCCACCAAATCCGTATGTCATCGAAAGATGCCCACAAAACTGCATTCTCGACGCCATATGGTCATTTTCAGTTCAAACGAATGCCTTTCGGACTGAAAAATGCACCAGCAACGTTCCAGCGGTTGATGAATTCGATACTGTCAGGGTTGCAAGGAATAGAGCTGTTCGTTTATCTGGATGATATAGTAATTTATTCCACATCCATTCACGAACATGAGATTAAATTTAATCGACTTATGGACAGATTACGGAGAGCTAAATTGCAACTGCAACCGGACAAGTGCGAATTCTTACGGCACGAAGTAAAATATTTGGGACATGTAATCAGTGAGAATGGAGCTAAACCTGACCCAAAGAAAATCGAGGCAGTTTCAAATTTTCCACGGCCAAGGAAATCAAAAAATGTTAAACAATTTTTGGGATTAGCTGGATATTACCGAAGGTTCATACCCAATTTCTCCAAGGTTGCGAAACCATTGACGCAATTACTAAAAAAGGACGTTGCGTTCAAGTGGACGGAAAACCAAGAAGATGCATTCAACACCCTGAAAACAGCCCTTATAACAGAACCCATTTTGCAGTACCCTGACTTCTCTCAACCATTCAATCTCACGACAGACGCATCTGGATATGCCGTGGGCGGCGTACTAAGCCAAGGACCTATCGGAAAAGACCTACCGATCGCATACGCCTCAAGATTATTGAACCCCGCCGAACAAAATTATTCCACGATAGAAAAGGAATGCCTAGCGATCGTTTACAGCGCAATGCACTTCCGACCGTACTTGTACGGGAGAAAATTCACCATTATAACCGATCATAAACCTCTGGTGTGGATGCATTCTATCAAGGATCCTACTTCAAGAATTTGGAAGTGGAAACTAAAATTGGCGGATTTCGAATTCGACATTATACACAAAGAAGGTAAGGCAAACGCGAATGTAGACGCCTTATCTAGAAACCCCCCTGAGGTTTGTTTGCCAATCAGGAAAAGAGAGGAAGATTCACCGAGTCGATATCCCGCACCCAAGAGATTTGAACTAGACACACTAACCGAAGACTCCCCCACGTTTGAAGTTAAACCACGCGAACTATCGCAACACAATAGACCAGGAAAACAAGAAAAAATTTCCATTCGAAAACACGTCACCATAGAAGAAACACCCACAAAACATTTTGACCACGCATTAGCCGAAATCGACGTAAACACAGACGAGGAAACAATCACTCAAGAGATAACCGACATCGATAAAACGAATGAAGAAGAACCCCCTATAACAATTTCCGAACCAATTCAGCAACAAGGAAAGGACGCAATGCCTGCGGTACTTTCAGAGCTAAGAATCTTGGAAACGCGAGACTCGATTACGAGAGTAAACGACCATAGAATAATATTCGTCGATATACATGGCACTCCGATAGATAAAGGGGCCTTAGAAATGAAGGAAGCAGGAAAACTGCCGTATTATAGAGATTTAATGTTGGGAAGAGTAATATTGAATCAAGATTCCGGAAAATACATCGTGTCCCTACCCGTAAAGGAAGATCGAAACTCTCCAATAACGCCAGAAAATATATTGAACTCATTGAAATCTTTACTGGATGTGGTAAAAGAAAACCAATTAACGTCCTTTAGCATCAGCAAAACAAACCTGGAAGAAATACCTTGGCGATATACAATCAGGAAACTGAAAGAAGTATTCGTGGGAGAAACCATAGCTATTACCATCTGTACCGGGGAAATAATTATCCCACCGGTGGAAGCGCGAAGCAACATAATACGAGAAAAGCACGAATCACCTGTAGCAGGACATAAGGGAGTAACAAAAACTTACCAAAGAGTACGACAATACTACTATTGGAAAACCATGAAGAAAGAAATCCAGGAATACGCGAGAACATGCAAAGAATGCCAATTGAAAAAGTTAACCAGAATAAAAACAAGGCAACCCATGGTGCTCACAGACACACCAGGTAAAGCGTTCGATAAAATTAGTATGGATATCGTCGGTCCATTACCACAGACACAAAAGGGAAATAAATACATATTAACCATCCAAGACTTACTGACAAAATATTCAATCGGGATCCCGATGGCAGGAATCTCTTCGGCCGAGATAGCTGACGTTTTCGTAAAACAATTCATTTGCCGATTCGGTTCACCGAGGGCTATCCTTACTGATCGGGGAGCAAATTTTACATCCTCGCTGATGAAAAAAGTAGCAAAAAGATTTCGCTTAAAAAGGTATACCACGTCAGCATACCATCCATAAAGCAACGGCTCCATCGAAAGATCTCACCACGTATTAACTGAATACCTCAACCTGTACATCGAAAATTCCAGAAACTGGGACGAATGGGTGGAATTAGCCATGTTCTCCTACAATACCTCCGTACACGAAGGAACAAAATTCTCCCCACACGAACTAGTCTTTGGGCACTTAGCCAGAGAACCTACTGGCGAGATGATAACCGAGGAGAATATGGAACCAACATATGCAGAGTATCTCAGAGACCTGTTCGATAAAATCGTCACCGTTCAACAAATGGCAAGAGAAAATCTGATAAAATCCAAATTAAAGTCAAAAGAATACTATGACAGACGAATCAACCCGCAAAATTTCAAAATAGGAGATCTAGTATATCTATTAAAGGAACCCAGAAGAGGAAAATTTTCCGACCAATATTCGGGACCGCATAGAGTGTTAGAAATTTTAGAAAACCAAAACGTCATGATTGAAGTGAAAGGGATTCCGCGAACAGTGCACTTAAATAAGTTAAAATTAGCGCATAACCGAAATAAACAATAAACGAAACGTTTTCAGAAGGTAACACAGTACAGTAGTATGTAGTGTAGTGCTGCTCGTCGAATAATGCGGATAATGGAAACCTAAAAAGAAAAGGAAATTACTATGTACTTTCTAAACATTACTCAAATATAAAATGTATTAATTCAATAAAGTGATTAAAACGGTGAAAGTGAAAAGTACCTTGTGAACAATTAACTATTGTAAAAGGAAGTGTATATGCAAAGACATGCCATAAGCCCATATTCGTAAAACATAACGTATGACAGCCATCTGAAACAAATGGAAGAATTAACTTCAATTACCTTAATACAAAATATAATAGTACTAAACGATTATAACAATATCGTGGTTAAACCAAAGTAAGTGCGACACTGCTTGTCGAATAGTGCAGATAGTGGAAACCTAAAAACAAAAGAAAGATTACTATTTGCGTTCTATAAAACGTGTTAATTCAATAACATAATTAAAGGCAGTGAAAGTAAAAAGTACCTAGTCCACAACTAATCATTGTAGAAGGAAGTGTACATGCAGGAATTCCGCAGAGATAAATTATGGATCCACTCCGTAGAACATAGAATACGACTGCCAGCTGAAACGAATGCAAGAACTGGCCTCAATTGCCTTGACATATATGAAAAGAAATAATACTATTAAAACTTACAACAAGATTGCCAATTACGTCGGGTAGGTGTCTTGCGTGAGCGACATAGCGTGTAGACTTGGAGAATAAAGACGAAGTAACTATGAACAGTAATAATATAGTGTACAAGTTCTAATCTATAATACATGAATTAGTCTCGACTTACATTACACGATTATTATTATACCTCACATATAGAAACAGATTTGTAATGCACAATAGCGGTCGCTCACACAATGCACTACCTTTTATATTGAATTAATTAACTAAATGATATGTTTATACTCACAAATATAGGATGAATAAAGGTATCTGTAGTAAGTATTTTGAATATAATGAAAACCGGATGATGCCTTACACACGGTAACGCAGCATCGAAGGAATAGGATTTGAGAAACTACAAACGGTAATAATTCAATAAACAAGTTTTAACCAATAATACATAGATTAGCTCAAAAAATTATACTATACAAATATGAAATAATAATAAATCACAAGTACTAAGTAACAACAGATTAATAGGGAAGATATAGAAATAGCTAATAAAATAGAAATAGGCTAGAAATTAATCAAGATAGATTAGCCGAGCATTAATAATCAAACATGATTAAAATTAGGAATTATCATATTGTGTTAAGCTATTACAGCATTACTATATTAAATTACGTATAAAGAAATAAGGTTATACTACACAGTGGTGACTGGTGACACTATGCACGCATTAGATTAAACCAATTAAACAAAAGCTACATAAATATAAACTACCTTATAATTAAACAGTGAAACGATTCTATTAGTAATTAATATTTTCGACAACGATATAATCCACACGCTATTACATTAAAATAACACACAGTATTGCAACAAATACAAAACAATGTTAAATTAAACATACACATTATGACGAACACAAAACTAGACGTTGACACTTCACTAGAACGGAGTTGAAACTAAGTAACAAAACAATTATTACAATATCAAACAAATTTACAAAACACCACACTCTTATTTAAGACGTACACAAACATCCATTTTGGAAATCCGTCGCGAGCGTGAAGCAGTTCTCACGCATGCGCAATGAACTACATACAATAATTATACATACTAAAATAAATACAGAATAATATTATTCCCACTTCAATTATACGTCAACTGCTAAAATAAAGTCACAAATAATTAACAAATAAATAACAAAACCGCATGAATAAAATTCACCATATACTAGAGACATTCATGAACGGCCATCTTAGATTGTCACGAATAGGGAATAGTCCTTACGCACGCGCAATGAAACACATATACATAAATAATATTAATTTTATTTGAATTACACGTCACCTACTAAAATAAAGTTAAAAATAATTAACAGATAGATAATTAATTCGATATTGGCAAAAGTCACCACATATTAGGGACATCCACCACCAATCAACGCATGTATGTAGTAACTTTAATACCTCACAAATAAATTATATTTCTAATAAAAAAATAATAAAAAGACGGGTACGATAATCTAGACTTAGGCTATCGCGACCCATACGAAGACCCTCCAACACGTTTTTATGCACACAAATTCAAAGAGCGCGTTGTAGATTGTGTGAAATACAAATAACAAAACTCCAACCCGCGATATTTTGTCTGCAATGCATAAATGTCAATCTTAACACGACACAATAACCCCAAAGAAATCTTTTGATGTAAGGAATTGTAGTTCGCGCTGTTGCCCGTTAGGATGGACCAACAACCAATCGCAACTACATCTGCTACGATCAGTCAAATTTCCTTCGGAAATTTGAACGCCAAGGGCGGGGGTGTCACGTCCCGCGTTCCGCACGTGACGCCACGAACCAATAACTTATGAATAATTAAACACGACCAATAATAATAAATTAACTAATAACTAACCAATCAAAATAAAAAGAATTATACGACAGACAATCAAAATGAAATAAATGAATCAATAAGAAGAAACACTACAACCAATCAGCAATGACATATAAAATACAAATAAAATGAAATAATTAAATGAAC
This sequence comes from Bombus affinis, assembly GCF_024516045.1. Taxonomy (NCBI): domain Eukaryota; kingdom Metazoa; phylum Arthropoda; class Insecta; order Hymenoptera; family Apidae; genus Bombus; species Bombus affinis. Next base: position 79,253 of record NW_026108871.1, on the reverse strand, counting down.
CAATAAATAAAACAAGCCGCGATTCAAATGTATGAGATTTCTCTGCGAAAACACATGTATATACACACACGTGTATGCATATCTGTGTGTGTGACCTACTTCGTGAATCTGAATAATTGGTAATCTAATAAAATATAAAAGAAATAAAATATACTACACTACATCAGCATTCTAATAAAAGTGAAAATTGTATACAAGATTACTCTGCGACACACACATATATAGATATACACATGTGTACGCGTATCTTTGGGAAAAATTCATAATATATATATATATATATATATGTCGGGTTGGCGTTACGATTAGAGTTAGGGTTAAGGGCGTAAACGAATCCCTATTGACACTAGACGTGATCACTATGCAATAGAGGAGATATTTACTAGTGCAAACATGACCATGTTGGAATTGGACAAGTAATCGCGATAATTTGATACTCGAGAAGCTAATGACAATGATCTTAGGCTCAATAACGAATCCGCGGTCAACGGGATGACGAACTCTACTCTTCTTTAGCGTCTAAGTTGTACTCAATGTTAATGCATGGGGCAATCACTACGTATCCGAGAGTTACTTGAATCGTCGTCGAGATCGTACCGGAGAGTAACTCTCCGTCTCGACGATGCCGTCGAGGAAAATTATAATGGGTGGGTCTAAGGACATGAGATTCTCGGATTCGTCAAAGAAAGCTTTCGTTCCAAAGGTGAGGGAAATTAGCGCTGTTGCTAATTGGTCGATCTCCATATCGGCGTTTTGAAAGAGATGCTGGCCGCCCTTGAGGGGAGGTTGTTGACGGGGGCATCGTTCGTGGAAGATAGGCTTCTCCTATCGTCCCGTAGTTGCAACAAGGACTGTTTGTCTAAATGAAGAACTTTGCTTGACTAAATCTTAAGATTTATTGCGGGTCCTCAAGTTAGCTAAACATACTGCGGAGGTATATTGACATCTGGAGATCATCTTACCCGAAGGATAGGATCTGCGTGTGGCGAGCCACGGAACAGAAACCTTTGAAATATTTACTGCCACGTGTCGCTACGGCTATTTCTTTAAAGGGGAGGTATAGAGTTACTCTGTGCCTTTGTTAGATAAAACGTTCATCCCTTGACCGCGGCTACGTTCGGCGACTGGTTGTCGCCTCGAGCCCAAGCTCACTATCATAAACCTCGAACAATCGGAGCGACATTTGTTTAATCTAAATTACGACATTACGGTATTCCCGAGAATCCAAGGAGAGGTTCCGGTGTTTTTCCATCTCCGACATATATGTATGTATACGTTATTGAACCATTAAAACGCAAAGAAATAAATATATAGATTTACATTTCTACGAACCTAGAAAATTATATACGAAATCCACATTTCGGAATATTCAACCAATTAACGATCCGAGAAACAATGAGAATAACAATACGCGCACATATACATATGCATATATATATTTTACATAATGGAAAATTACATTGTGAAATGTATATATATATACACATATTATTATATCGAACAACTACTCATCTAATATACAAAACCACCTTGTAAAAATTACATTACTGAACATTCAACTAAACCAACTGAAGATTTAGTATAATAATATATAATAATATAATAATATATATATATACATAGATATGTGAAATAGCGTTGTATATAACCGGAAACAATACAAATGTCACACGACTTCTTCAACAACTTCGACTCTTCGTTCCTGCCGACAACACCTCACACGATGACTGCGTCTTCTAGGGCCACTTACGGATTCTTTACAATTCTTCTTCTTCTTGCACTGAAATATCATATGCAGTGAATAAAACACGAAAGAAGCAGGATGAACTAAATAAAAGAAATCATAACAAGATACACACCGAGACAGTCCGCATGGGAACCTCTGACAAAGATACCTCCGTATCTATCATTAAACGCATAATAATCAAGATGCAAAAACCTCATTTGGAAGTCGACACCACTCACAGCGTGCCAATGCAAGGGAGGAAAACGAATGAAATTGTATTTCGTGAAGACGTTTCACCACTTTCCATAGATCAGAAACTGGAGTTACACAACTAATAACCTAATAATAAGAAAGTAATATAAAATATACACGACTTAATATATAGCAAATATGGACATATAAATCTACAAGGAGCAAAATATATCTCATATTGTCAAATAAAACCAAATTGTCAAAAGATCATCAGGACACGACGCCAACGAAGGTGCCACTGTGCCTACTTGGGTGGAAAACCGCCCCTTCAGCATCATCCTTCGCACATATTCACACACGCACGTCGATCACGTCATCTCGTACCATTCACATATCTTCCTCCTCTTGCGCTAAAACAAATTCACAAGTTTAAGGAAACAAACAACATGCGAAACGAGACAGAATACTAAAAACACACACACACAGTTCGCACAGGTGCGGACGCTTTTGTGTCCATCACTCAACATAACCTGTAATCATCAAAATCCACGTTCTCTCATGGAAACTCTAAAAACCTGCAGCATTGCGATTCCCACCGGAACGAGCTGTCACGTGACTGTCATCCCATTGGGGATGTCATTATAAAAAGCGTAGCGACACAATTCAAATCAGAGTAATTGTTAGCGGGTCAGTTGAATAAAGGAATAGAAGAGAGTAATTGTTAGCGTTCGGGAGAATTTAGCGAAAAATAAAGAAGAGTCAGATTAATTGTTAGCGTTAGCGTTAGCGATTAATTGTTAGTGGTTCAGTTAGAACAATCAGAGTAATTGTGAAAAGAGAGTAACTGCCATTAGTTGGTTCAGTTAGAATATAGTCAGAGAAATTGTTAGCGTTCGGGAGAATTTAACGAAATTAAAGAAGAGTAATTCAGTTAGAATAAAGAAATAGGATAGAGCAATTGTGATTAGCTGGTTCAGGAGAATTTAGCGAAAATAAGGAGAGTAATTGTTAGTCGTTCAATTGAATTTGAGTGAGTCTGATATCAGTTCGTTCAGTTGATTTAATTAGAATTTAAGTTAGGATTAGAGAATAATTGTTCGTTCCAGTTCGAGTTTAAGAATTACGAGATATAAATGTTATTAGTCAGTTCGAATTATAAAATAATTGTTATTAGTCAGTTAGAATTAAAACAATAGTTGGCTCAAGTTTTTGTGTTAGACTTTCGAATTGTTAAACACGTCCGGACACACTGTTGTTTACACTGTTCAAATTAAATAAAGATTAAAACGAAAAATTATAGAAGTGTCGATCTTTGTAAAACCGGAATCACCCCAGCGGCCTGCCCGTTCATCAGCGGAGGCCAACGTCAGGTGAGTCAACTTTAATTATTATTAATAATTAATAATTAAAATAATAAATAATATCAATGATTAGTATAATTCGTCATTAATTCCGCCTGTAATAATTATTTATAATATAATTGTTTATTCCAAACAATCCTCTCCCGTGCTAGTATTCCTGCGCATAGCAGGTTAGCCGAAACGTGGAGATTGTTGACCAGTGGCCTAAACTCCGATCAACGCTACATAATCTAACAAGAAATATCTAATTGAAACAATCCTTCGACTGTTTCTGGTGGCAGCGACTACTACATTGTTTAAAATTTCAAAATTTGGATAGCGAAACGTAACAAATGCATTATAACGTTATACGTTATAACGTAACATTATATGACGTTGTTCGTCATATAGTGATACAATAAAACGTTATAAGTGATATAGTTGTATAATACAACGTTTTACCTTATAACGTAAGAGTATATAAGGTTATACTTCATATTGTGATGCAATATATCGTTATACCTTATAACGTAATAGTATATAACGTTATACGTCATATAGTGACGCAGTATAACGTTATAGGTTGTAACGTAATACTCCATAACGTTATACGTCATATAGTAATGCAATATAACGTTAGACGTTATAACAGTATATGACGTTATACGTCATATAGTGATGCAGTACAACGTTATAGGTTATAACGTAATAGTATATGACGTTATACGTCATACAGTGGTGCAATATAACGTTATAAGTGATATAGTGATGCAATGTAACGTTATGCGTTATAACGTAATAGTACATAACGTTATACGTCATATAGTGATGCAGTGCAACGTTATAGGTTATAACGTAATAGTATATAACATTATACGTCATATAGTGATGCAGTACAACGTTGTAGGTTATAACGTAATGGTATATGACGTTAAAAGTCATATTGTGGTGCAATATGTCGTTATACATTATAACGTAATAGTATATAAGGTTATACTTCATATAGTGATGCAATATATCGTTATACCTTGTAACGTAATAGTATATAAGGTTATACTTCATATAGTGATGCAATATATCGTTATACCATGTAACGTAATAGTATAATGTTATACTTCATATAGTGATGCAATATGTCGTTATACGTTGTAACGTAATACTCCATATCGTTATACGTCATATAGTAATGCAATATAACGTTAGACGTTATAACAGTATATGACGTTATACGTCATATAGTGATGCAGTACATCGTTATAGGTTATAACGTAATAGTATATGACGTTATACGTCATATAGTGGAGCAATATATCGTTATACCTTATAACGTAATAGTATATAAGGTTATACTTCATATAGCGATGCAATATATCGTTATACCTTATAACGTAATAGTATACAAAGTTGTACTTCATATAGTGATGCAGTATAACGTTATAGGTTATAACGTAATAGTATATGACGTTATACGTCATATAGTGGTGCAATATAACGTTATAAATGATATAGTGATGCAATGTAACGTTATGCGTTATAACGTAATAGTACATAACGTTATACGTCACATATTGATGCAATATATCCTTATACGTTGTAACGTAATACTCCATAACGTTATACGTCATATAGTAATGCAATATAACGTTATAAGTTATAACGTAATAGTATAAACGTTATACGTCATATAGTGGTGCAATATAACGTTATAAGTCATATAGTGATGCAGTACATCGTTATAGGTTATAACGTAATAGTATATAAGGTTATACTTCATATAGTGATGCAGTATAACGTTATAGGTTGTAACGTAATACTCCATAACGTTATACGTCATATAGTAATGCAATATAACGTTATAAGTTATAACGTAATAGTATAAACGTTATACGTCATATAGTGGTGCAATATAACGTTATAAGTCATATAGTGATGCAGTACATCGTTATAGGTTATAGCGTAATAGTATATAACGTTATACGTCATATAGTGATGCAGTACAACGTTATAGGTTATAACGTAATAGTATATGACGTTATACGACATATAGTGTTGCAATATATCGTTATACCTTATAACGTAATAGTATATAAGGTTATACTTCATATAGCGATGCAATATATCGTTATACCTTATAACGTAATAGTATATAAGGTTATACTTCATATAGTGATGCAATATGCCGTTATACGTTGTAACGTAATACTCCATATCGCTATACGTCATATAGTAATGCAATATAACATTAGACGTTATAACAGTATATGACGTTATACGTCATATAGTGATGCAGTACAACGTTATAGGTTATAACGTAATAGTATATGACGTTATACGTCATATAGTGATGCACTACAACGTTATAGATTATAACGTAATGGTATATGACGCTAAAAGTGATATAGTGGTGCAATATGTCGTTATACCTTATAACGTAATAGTATATAAGGTTATACTTCATATAGTGATGCAATATATCGTTATACCTTGTAACGTAATAGTATATAAGGTTATACTTCATATAGTGATGCAATATGCCGTTATACGTTGTAACGTAATACTCCATATCGCTATACGTCATATAGTAATGCAATATAACATTAGACGTTATAACAGTATATGACGTTATACGTCATATAGTGATGCAGTACAACGTTATAGGTTATAACGTAATAGTATATGACGTTATACGTCATATAGTGGTGCAATATTACGTTATAAGTGATATAGTGATGCAATGTAACGTTATGCGTTATAACGTAATACTCCATAACGTTATACGTCATATACTAATGCAATATAACGTTATAAGTGATATAGTGATGCAATATAACGTTAAAAGTTGTAACGTAACAGTATAAAAGATATACATCACATAGTGATGCAATATAACGTTATAAGTGATATAGTGAAGCAATATAACGTTATGCGTTATAACGTAATAGTATAAATCCTTATACGATATAAGGTAATACTCTATAACGCTATGCGTTATAACGTAATAGTTCATAACGTTATACGCCATATAGGGATGCTATATAACGTAATAAGTGATATAGTGATGCAATATAACGATATACCTTATAACGTAATAGTATATAAGGTTATACGTCATATAGTGATGCAATATATCGTTATAACTTATAACGTAATAGTATATAACGTTATACGTCATATAGTGACGCAGTATAACGTTATAGGTTGTAACGTAATACGCCATAACGTTATACGTCATATAGTAATGCAATATAACGTTATAAGTTATAACGTAATAGTATAAACGTTATACGTCATATAGTGTTGCAATATAACGTTATAAGTCATATAGTGATGCAGTACATCGTTATAGGTTATAACGTAATAGTATATAACGTTATACGTCATACAGTGATGCAGTACAACGTTATAGGTTATAACGTAATAGTATATGACGTTATACGTCATATTGTGGTGCAATGTAACGTTATAAGCGATATTGTGATGCAATGTAACGTTATGCGTTATAACGTAATAGTACATAACGTTACACGTCATATAGTGATGCAGTACAACGTTATAGGTTATAACGTAATAGTATATGACGTTATACGTCATATAGTGGTGCAATATATCGTTATACCTTATAACGTAATAGTATATAAGGTCATACTTCATATAGCGATGCAATATATTGTTATACCTTATAACGTAATAGTATATAAGGTTGTACTTCATATAGTGATGCAGTATAACGTTATAGGTTGTAACGTAATACTCCATATCGTTATACGTCATATAGTAATGCAATATAACGTTAGACGTTATAACAGTATATGACGTTATACGTCATATAGTGATGCAGTACAACGTTACAGGTTATAACGTAATAGTATATGACGTTATACGTCATATAGTGGTGCAATATAACGTTTTAAGTGATATAGTGATGCAATGTAACGTTATGCGTTATAACGTAATAGTGCATAACGTTATACGTCACATAGTGATGCAATATATCCTTATACGTTGTAACGTAATACTCCATAACGTTATACGTCATATACTAATGCAATATAACGTTATAAGTGATATAGTGATGCAATATAACGTTAAAAGTTGTAACGTAACAGTATAAACGATATACCTCACATAGTGATGCAATATAACGTTATAAGTGATATAGTGAAGCAATATAACGTTATGCGTTATAACGTAATAGTATAAATCCTTATAAGATATAAGGTAATACTCTATAACGCTATACGTTATAACGTAATAGTTCATAACGTTATACGTCATATAGGGATGCTATATAACGTAATAAGTGATATAGTGATGCAATATAACGTAATACCTTATAACGTAATAGTATATAACGTTATACGTCATATAGTGATGCAGTACAACGTTATAGGTTATAACGTAATAGTATATGACGTTATACGACATATAGTGTTGCAATATATCGTTATACCTTATAACGTAATAGTATATAAGGTTATACTTCATATAGCGATGCAATATATCGTTATACCTTATAACGTAATTGTATATAAGGTTGTACTTCATATAGTGATGCAGTAAAACGTTATAGGTTGTAACGTAATACTCCATATCGTTATACGTCATATAGTAATGCAATATAACGTTAGACGTTATAACAGTATATGACGTTATACGTCATATAGTGATGCAGTACAACGTTATAGGTTATAACGTAATAGTATATGACGTTATACGTCATATAGTGGTGCAATATAACGTTTTAAGTGATATAGTGATGCAATGTAACGTTATGCGTTATAACGTAATAGTACATAACGTTATACGTCACATAGTGATGCAATATATCCTTATACGTTGTAACGTAATACTCCATAACGTTATACGTCATATACTAATGCAATATAACGTTATAAGTGATATAGTGATGCAATATAACGTTAAAAGTTGTAACGTAACAGTATAAACGATATACCTCACATAGTGATGCAATATAACGTTATAAGTGATATAGTGAAACAATATAACGTTATGCGTTATAACGTAATAGTATAAATCCTTATACGATATAAGGTAATACTCTATAACGCTATACGTTATAACGTAATAGTTCATAACGTTATACGTCATATAGGGAAGCTATATAACGTAATAAGTGATATAGTGATGCAATATAACGTTATACCTTATAACGTAATAGTATATAACGTTATACGTCATATAGTGATGCAGTACAACGTTATAGGTTATAACGTAATAGTATATGACGTTATACGACATATAGTGTTGCAATATATCGTTATACCTTATAACGTAATAGTATATAAGGTTATACTTCATATAGCGATGCAATATATCGTTATACCTTATAACGTAATAGTATATAAGGTTGTACTTCATATAGTGATGCAGTAAAACGTTATAGGTTGTAACGTAATACTCCATATCGTTATACGTCATATAGTAATGCAATATAACGTTAGACGATATAACAGTATATGACGTTATACGTCATATAGTGATGCAGTACAACGTTATAGGTTATAACGTAATAGTATATGACGTTATACGTCATATAGAGGTGCAATATATCGTTATACCTTATAACGTAATAGTATATAAGGTTATACTTCATATAGCGATGCAATATATCGTTATACCTTATAACGTAATAGTATATAAGGTTGTACTTCATATAGTGATGCAGTAAAACGTTATAGGTTGTAACGTAATACTCCATATCGTTATACGTCATATAGTAATGCAATATAACGTTAGACGTTATAACAGTATATGACGTTATACGTCATATAGTGATGCAGTACAACGTTACAGGTTATAACGTAATAGTATATGACGTTATACGACATATAGTGGTGCAATATATCGTTATACCTTATAACGTAATAGTATATAAGGTTATACTTCATATAGCGATGCAATATATCGTTATACCTTATAACGTAATAGTATATAAGGTTGTACTTCATATAGTGATGCAGTATAACGTTATAGGTTGTAACGTAATACTCCATATCGTTATACGTCATATAGTAATGCAATATAACGTTAGACGTTATAACAATATATGACGTTATACGTCATATAGTGATGCAGTAAAACGTTACAGGTTATAACGTAATAGTATATGACGTTATACGTCATATAGTGGTGCAATATAACGTTTTAAGTGATATAGTGATGCAATGTAACGTTATGCGTTATAGCGTAATAGTACATAACGTTATACGTCATATAGTGATGCAGTACAACGTTATAGGTTATAACGTAATAGTATATGACATTATACGTCATATAGTGGTGCAATATATCGTTATACCTTATAACGTAATAGTATATAAGGTTATACTTCATATAGCGATGCAATATATCGTTATACCTTATAACGTAATAGTATATAAGGTTGTACTTCACATAGTGATGCAGTATAACGTTGTAGGTTGTAACGTAATAGTATAAATCCTTATACGATATAAGGTAATACTCTATAACGCTATACGTTATAACGTAATAGTTCATAACCTTATACGTCATATAGGGATGCTATATAACGTAATAAGTGATATATTGATGCAATGTAACGTTATGCGTTATAACGTAATAGTATATAACGTTATACGTCATATAGTGATGCAGTACAACGTTACAGGTTATAACGTAATAGTATATGACGTTATACGTCATATAGTGGTGCAATATAACGTTTTAAGTGATATAGTGATGCAATGTAACGTTATGCGTTATAACGTAATAGTACATAACGTTATACGTCACATAGTGATGCAATATATCCTTATACGTTGTAACGTAATACTCCATAACGTTATTATATACTAATGCAATATAACGTTATAAGTGATATAGTGATGCAATATAACGTTAAAAGTTGTAACGTAACAGTATAAACGATATACCTCACATAGTGATGCAATATAACGTTATAAGTGATATAGTGAAGCAATATAACGTTATGCGTTATAACGTAATAGTATAAATCCTTATACGATATAAGGTAATACTCTATAACGCTATACGTTATAACGTAATAGTTCATAACGTTATACGTCATATAGGGAAGCTATATAACGCAATAAGTGATATAGTGATGCAATACAACGTTATACCTTATAACGTAATAGTATATAAGGTTATACTTCATATAGTGATGCAGTATAACGTTATAGGTTGTAACGTAATACTCCATAACGTTATACGTCATATAGTAATGCAATATAACGTTATAAGTTATAACGTAATAGTATAAACGTTATACGTCATATAGTGGTGCAATATAACGTTATAAGTCATATAGTGATGCAGTACATCGTTATAGGTTATAGCGTAATAGTATATAACGTTATACGTCATATAGTGATGCACTACAACGTTATAGATTATAACGTTCTGGTATATGACGCTAAAAGTGATATAGTGGTGCAATATGTCGTTATACCTTATAACGTAATAGTATATAAGGTTATACTTCATATAGTGATGCAATATATCGTTATACCTTGTAACGTAATAGTATATAAGGTTATACTTCATATAGTGATGCAATATGCCGTTATACGTTGTAACGTAATACTCCATATCGCTATACGTCATATAGTAATGCAATATAACATTAGACGTTATAACAGTATATGACGTTATACGTCATATAGTGATGCAGTACAACGTTATAGGTTATAACGTAATAGTATATGACGTTATACGTCATATAGTGGTGCAATATTACGATATAAGTGATATAGTGATGCAATGTAACGTTATGCGTTATAACGTAATACTCCATAACGTTATACGTCATATACTAATGCAATATAACGTTATAAGTGATATAGTGATGCAATATAACGTTAAAAGTTGTAACGTAACAGTATAAACGATATACCTCACATAGTGATGCAATATAACGTTATAAGTGATATAGTGAAGCAATATAACGTTATGCGTTATAACGTAATAGTATAAATCCTTATACGATATAAGGTAATACTCTATAACGCTATACGTTATAACGTAATAGTTCATAACGTTATACGTCATATAGGGATGCTATATATCGTAATAAGTGATATAGTGATGCAATATAACGTTATACCTTATAACGTAATAGTATATAAGGTTATACGTCATATAGTGATGCAATATATCGTTATAACTTATAACGTAATAGTATATAACGTTATACGTCATATAGTGACGCAGTATAACGTTATAGGTTGTAACGTAATACGCCATAACGTTATACGTCATATAGTAATGCAATATAACGTTATAAGTTATAACGTAATAGTATAAACGTTATACGTCATATAGTGTTGCAATATAACGTTATAAGTCATATAGTGATGCAGTACATCGTTATAGGTTATAACGTAATAGTATATAACATTATACGTCATACAGTGATGCAGTACAACGTTATAGGTTATAACGTAATAGTATATGACGTTATACGTCATATTGTGGTGCAATGTAACGTTATAAGCGATATTGTGATGCAATGTAACGTTATGCGTTATAGCGTAATAGTACATAACGTTACACGTCATATAGTGATGCAGTACAACGTTATAGGTTATAACGTAATAGTATATGACGTTATACGTCATATAGTGGTGCAATATATCGTTATACCTTATAACGTAATAGTATATAAGGTCATACTTCATATAGCGATGCAATATATTGTTATACCTTATAACGTAATAGTATATAAGGTTGTACTTCATATAGTGATGCAGTATAACGTTATAGGTTGTAACGTAATACTCCATATCGTTATACGTCATATAGTAATGCAATATAACGTTAGACGTTATAACAGTATATGACGTTATACGTCATATAGTGATGCAGTACAACGTTACAGGTTATAACGTAATAGTATATGACGTTATACGTCATATAGTGGTGCAATATAACGTTTTAAGTGATATAGTGATGCAATGTAACGTTATGCGTTATAACGTAATAGTGCATAACGTTATACGTCACATAGTGATGCAATATATCCTTATACGTTGTAACGTAATACTCCATAACGTTATACGTCATATACTAATGCAATATAACGTTATAAGTGATATAGTGATGCAATATAACGTTAAAAGTTGTAACGTAACAGTATAAACGATATACCTCACATAGTGATGCAATATAACGTTATAAGTGATATAGTGAAGCAATATAACGTTATGCGTTATAACGTAATAGTATAAATCCTTATACGATATAAGGTAATACTCTATAACGCTATACGTTATAACGTAATAGTTCATAACGTTATACGTCATATCGGGATGCTATATAACGTAATAAGTGATATAGTGATGCAATATAACGTTATACCTTATAACGTAATAGTATATAACGTTATACGTCATATAGTGATGCAGTACAACGTTATAGGTTATAACGTAATAGTATATGACGTTATACGACATATAGTGTTGCAATATATCGTTATACCTTATAACGTAATAGTATATAAGGTTGTACTTCATATAGTGATGCAATATATCGTTATACCTTGTAACGTAATAGTATATAAGGTTATACTTCATATAGTGATGCAATATGTCGTTATACGTTGTAACGTAATACTCCATATCGTTATACGTCATATAGTAATGCAATATAACGTTAGACGTTATAACATTATATGACGTTATACGTCATATAGTGATGCAGTACAACGTTATAGGTTATAACGTAATAATATATGACGTTATACGTCATACAGTGGTGCAATATAACGTTATAAGTGATATAGTGATGCAATGTAACGTTATCCGTTATAACGTAATAGTACATAACGTTATACGTCATATAGTGATGCAGTACAACGCTATAGGTTATAACGTAATAGTGTATGATGTTATACGTCATATAGTGGTGCAATATATCGTTATACCATATAACGTAATAGTATATAAGGTTATACTTCATACAGCGATGCAATATATTGTTATACCTTATACCGCAATAGTATATAAGGTTGTACTTCATATAGTGATGCAGTATAACGTTATTGGTTGTAACGTAATACTCCATATCGTTATACGTCATATAGTAATGCAATATAACGTTAGACGTTATAACAGTATATGACGTTATACGTCATATAGTGATGCAGTACAACGCTATAGGTTATAACGTAATAGTATATGATGTTATACGTCATATAGTGGTGCAATATATCGTTATACCATATAACGTAATAGTATATAAGGTTATACTTCATACAGCGATGCAATATATTGTTATACCTTATACCGCAATAGTATATAAGGTTGTACTTCATATAGTGATGCAGTATAACGTTATAGGTTGTAACGTAATACTCCATATCGTTATACGTCATATAGTAATGCAATATAACGTTAGACGTTATAACAGTATATGACGTTATACGTCATATAGTGATGCAGTACAACGTTACAGGTTATAACGTAATAGTATATGACGTTATACGTCATATAGTGGTGCAATCGTTATACCTTATAACGTAATAGTATATAAGGTTATACTTCATATAGCGATGCAATATATCGTTATACCTTATAACGTAATAGTATATAAGGTTGTACTTCATATAGTGATGCAGTATAACGTTATAGGTTATAACGTAATACTCCATATCGTTATACGTCATATAGTAATGCAATATAACGTTAGACGTTATAACAATATATGACGTTATACGTCATATAGTGATGCAGTAAAACGTTACAGGTTATAACGTAATAGTATATGACGTTATACGTCATATAGTGGTGCAATATAACGTTTTAAGTGATATAGTGATGCAATGTAACGTTATGCGTTATAACGTAATAGTACATAACGTTATACGTCACATAGTGATGCAATATATCCTTATACGTTGTAACGTAATACTCCATAACGTTATACGTCATATACTAATGCAATATAACGTTATAAGTGATATAGTGATGCAATATAACGTTAAAAGTTGTAACGTAACAGTATAAACGATATACCTCACATAGTGATGCAATATAACGTTATAAGTGATATAGTGAAGCAATATAACGTTATGCGTTATAACGTAATAGTATAAATCCTTATACGATATAAGGTAATACTCTATAACGCTATACGTTATAACGTAATAGTTCATAACGTTATACGTCATATAGGGAAGCTATATAACGTAATAAGTGATATAGTGATGCAATATAACGTTATACCTTATAACGTAATAGTCTATAACGTTATACGTCATATAGTGATGCAGTACAACGTTATAGGTTATAACGTAATAGTATATGACGTTATACGACATATAGTGTTGCAATATATCGTTATACCTTATAACGTAATAGTATATAAGGTTATACTTCATATAGCGATGCAATATATCGTAATACCTTATAACGTAATAGTATATAAGGTTGTACTTCATATAGTGATGCAGTAAAACGTTATAGGTTGTAACGTAATACTCCATATCGTTATACGTCATATAGTAATGCAATATAACGTTAGACGTTATAACAGTATATGACGTTATACGTCATACAGTGGTGCAATATAACGTTATAAGTGATATAGTGATGCAATGTAACGTTATGCGTTATAACGTAATAGTACATAACGTTATACGTCATATAGTGATGCAGTACAACGTTACAGGGTATAACGTAATAGTATATGACGTTATACGTCATATAGTGGTGCAATCGTTATACCTTATAACGTAATAGTATATAAGGTTATACTTCATATAGCGATGCGATATATCGTTATACCTTATAACGTAATAGTATATAAGGTTGTATTTCATATAGTGATGCAGTATAACGTTATAGGTTGTAACGTAATACTCCATATCGTTATACGTCATATAGTAATGCAATATAACGTTAGACGTTATAACAATATATCACGTTATACGTCATATAGTGATGCAGTAAAACGTTACAGGTTATAACGTAATAGTATATGACGTTATACGTCATATAGTGGTGCAATATAACGTTTTAAGTGATATAGTGATGCAATGTAACGTTATGCGTTATAACGTAATAGTACATAACGTTATACGTCACATAGTGATGCAATATATCCTTATACGTTGTAACGTAATACTCCATAACGTTATACGTCATATACTAATGCAATATAACGTTATAAGTGATATAGTGATGCAATATAACGTTAAAAGTTGTAACGTAATAGTATAAACGATATACCTCACATAGTGATGCAATATAACGTTATAAGTGATATAGTGAAGCAATATAACGTTATGCGTTATAACGTAATAGTATAAATCCTTATACGATATAAGGTAATACTCTATAACGCTATACGTTATAACGTAATAGTTCATAACGTTATACGTCATATAGGGAAGCTATATAACGTAATAAGTGATATAGTGATGCAATATAACGTTATACCTTATAACGTAATAGTATATAACGTTATACGTCATATAGTGATGCAGTACAACGTTATAGGTTATAACGTAATAGTATATGACGTTATTCGACATATAGTGTTGCAATATATCGTTATACCTTATAACGTAATAGTATATAAGGTTATACTTCATATAGCGATGCAATATATCGTTATACCTTATAACGTAATAGTATATAAGGTTGTACTTCATATAGTGATGCAGTAAAACGTTATAGGTTGTAACGTAATACTCCATATCGTTATACGTCATATAGTAATGCAATATAACGTTAGACGTTATAACAGTATATGACGTTATACGTCATATAGTGATGCAGTACAACGTTATAGGTTATAACGTAATAGTATATGACGTTATTCGACATATAGTGTTGCAATATATCGTTATACCTTATAACGTAATAGTATATAAGGTTATACTTCATATAGCGATGCAATATATCGTTATACCTTATAACGTAATAGTATATAAGGTTGTACTTCATATAGTGATGCAGTAAAACGTTATAGGTTGTAACGTAATACTCCATATCGTTATACGTCATATAGTAATGCAATATAACGTTAGACGTTATAACAGTATATGACGTTATACGTCATATAGTGATGCAGTACAACGTTACAGGTTATAACGTAATAGTATATGACGTTATACGTCATATAGTGGTGCAATATATCGTTATACCTTATAACGTAATAGTATATAAGGTTATACTTCATATAGCGATGCAATATATCGTTATACCTTATAACGTAATAGTATATAAGGTTGTACTTCATATAGTGATGCAGTATAACGTTATAGGTTGTAACGTAATACTCCATATCGTTATACGTCATATAGTAATGCAATATAACGTTAGACGTTATAACAATATATGACGTTATACGTCATATAGTGATGCAGTAAAACGTTACAGGTTATAACGTAATAGTATATGACGTTATACGTCATATAGTGGTGCAATATAACGTTTTAAGTGATATAGTGATGCAATGTAACGTTATGCGTTATAACGTAATAGTACATAACGTTATACGTCATATAGTGATGCAGTACAACGTTATAGGTTATAACGTAATAGTATATGACATTATACGTCATATAGTGGTGCAATATATCGTTATACCTTATAACGTGAGAGTATATAAGGTTATACTTCATATAGCGATGCAATATATCGTTATACCTTATAACGTAATTGTATATAAGGTTGTACTTCATATAGTGATGCAGTATAACGTTATAGGTTGTAACGTAATACTCCATATCGTTATACGTCATATAGTAATGCAATATAACGTTAGACGTTGTAACAGTATATGACGTTATACGTCATCTAGTGATGCAGTACAACGTTATAGGTTATAACGTAATAGTATATGACGTTATACGTCATATAGTGGTGCAATATAACGTTATAAGTGATATAGTGAAGCAATATAACTTCATGCGTTATAACGTAATAGTATAAAACCTTATACGATATAAGGTAATACTCTACAACGCTATACGTTATAACGTAATAGTTCATAACGTTATACGCCATATAGTGATGCTATATAACGTAATAAGTGATATAGTGATGCAATATAACGTTATACCTTATAACGTAATGGTATATGACGTTATACGTCATATAGTGATGCAGTATAACGTTATAGGTTATAACGCAATAGTATATAACGTTATTCGTCACATAGTGATGCAATATTTCGTTATACGTTGTAACGTAATACTCCATAACGTTATACGTCATATAGTAATGCAATATAACGTTATACGTTAAAACGTAATACTCCATATAGTTAAACGTCATATAGTAATGCAATATGTCGTTATACGTTGTAACGTAATGCTCCATAACGTTATGCGTCATATAGTAATGCAATATAACGTTATACGTTATATCGTAGCAGTATATGAAGATATTCGTCATATAGTGATGCAATATGTAGTCATACGTTATGGCGTAATACTCTATAGCGTTATACGTTATAATGTAATAGTATATGACGTTATACGTCATATAGTGGTTCAATATAACGTTATAAGTGATATAGTGATGCAATATAACGTTATGCGTTGTAACCTAATAGTATATAACGTTATACGTCACATACTGATGCAATATATCGTTATCCGTTGTAACATAATACTCCATAACGTTATACGTCATATAGTAATGCAATATAACGTTATACGTTAAATCGTAATACCCCATAATGTTATACGTCATATAGTGATGCAATATAACGTTATAAGTTATAACGTAATAGCATAAACGTCATACGTCATATAGTGATGCAGTACAACGTTATAGGTTATAACGTAATGGTATATGACGTTATACGTCATATAGTGGTGCAATATATCGCTATACCTTATAACGTAACAGTACCTACGGTTATACTTCATATAGTGATGCAATATATCGTTATACCTTATAACGTAAGAGTATATAAGGTTATACTTCATATAGTGATGCAATATATCGTTATACCTTATAACGTAATAGTATATAACGCTATACGTCATATAGTGACGCAGTTTAACGTTATAGGTTGTAACGTAATACTCCATAATGTTATACGTCATATAGTAATGCAATATAACTTATAAGATATAACGTAATAGTATAAACGTTATACGTCATATAGTGGTGCAATATAACGTTATAAGTCATATAGTGATGCAATATATCGTTATACCTTATAACGTAATAGTATATAACGCTATACGTCATATAGTGACGCAGTTTAACGTTATAGGTTGTAACGTAATACTCCATAATGTTATACGTCATATAGTAATGCAATATAACGTTATAAGATATAACGTAACAGTATAAACGTTATACTTCATATAGTGGTGCAATATAACGTTATAAGACATATAGTGATGCAGTACATCGTTATAGGTTATAACGTTATAGTATATAACGTTATACGTCATATAGTGATGCAGTACATCGTTATAGGTTATAACGTAATAGTATATAACGTTATACGTCATATAGTGGTGCAATATAACGTTATAAGTGATATAGTGATGCAATATAACGTTATGCGTTATAACGTAATAACATATAACGTTATTCGTCACATAGTGGTGCAATATATCGTTATACGTGGTAACGTAATACTCCATAACGTTATACGTCATATAGTAACGCAATATAACGTTATACGTTAAAACGTAATACTCCATATAGTTATACGTCATATAGTAATGCAATATGTCGTTATACGTTGAAACGTAATGCTCCATAACGTTATGCGTCATATAGTAATGCAATATAACGTTATACGTTATAACGTAGCAGTATATGAAGATATTCGTCATATAGTGATGCAATATGTAGTCATACGTTATGGCGTAATACTCTATAGCGTTATACGTTATAATGTAATAGTATATGACGTTATACGTCATTTAGTGGTGCAATATAACGTTATAAGTGATATAGTGATGCAATATAACGTTATGCGTTGTAACCTAATAGTATATAACGTTATACGTCACATACTGATGCAATATATCGTTATCCTTGTAACGTAATACTCCATAACGTTATACGTCATATAGTAATGCAATATAACGTTATACGGTAAATCGTAATACTCCATAATGTTATACGTCATATAGTGATGCAATATAACGTTATAAGTTATAACGTAATAGTATAAACGTCATACGTCATATAGTGATGCAGTACAACGTTATAGGTGATAACGTAATGGTATATGACGTTATACGTCATATAGTGGTGCAATATAGCGTTATACCTTATAACGTAACAGTACCTACGGTTATACTTCATATAGTGATGCAATATATCGTTATACCTTATAACGTAAGAGTATATAAGGTTATACTTCATATAGTGATGCAATATATCGTTATACCTTATAACGTAATAGTATATAACGCTATACGTCATATAGTGACGCAGTTTAACGTTATAGGTTGTAACGTAATACTCCATAATGTTATACGTCATATAGTAATGCAATATAACTTATAAGATATAACGTAATAGTATAAACGTTATACGTCATATAGTGGTGCAATATAACGTTATAAGTCATATAGTGATGCAATATATCGTTATACCTTATAACGTAATAGCATATAACGCTATACGTCATATAGTGACGCAATATAACGATATAGGTTGTAACGTAATACTCCATAACGTTATACGTCATATAGTAATGCAATATAACGTTATAAGTTATAACGGAATAGTATATAACGTTATACGTCATATAGTGATGCAGTATAACGTTATAGGTTATAACGCAATAGTATATATCGTTATACGTCACATAGTGATGCAATATGTCGTTATACGTTGTAACGTAATACTCCATAACGTTATACGTCATATAGTGATGCAATATAACGTTATAAATTATAACGTAATAGTATAAACGTTTTACGTCATATAGTGGTGCAATATAACGTTATAAGTCATATAGTGATGCAATATAACGTTATGCGTTATAACATCATAGCATATAACGTTATTCGTCTCATAGTGATGCAATACATCATTATACGTTATAACGTAACAGTATATGACGTTATTCGTCATATAGTGATGCAATATGTCGTCATACGTTATAGCGTAATACTCTATTACGTTATACGTTATAATGTAATATTATATGACGTTATGCGTCATATAGTGATACAATATAACGTTATAAGTGATATAGTGGTGTAATATAACGTTTTACCTTATAGCGTAATAGTATATAACGTTATACGTCATATAGTGATGCAGTACATCGTTATAGGTTATATCGTAATGGTATATGACGTTATACGTCATAAGGTGGTGCAATATAGCGTTATACCTTATAACGTAACAGTACCTACGGTTATACTTCATATAGTGGTGTAATATAACGTTATACCTTATAACGTAATAGTATATAAGATTATTCTTCATATAGTGATGCAATATATCGTTATACGTTGTAACGTAGATCTCATTAACGTTATACGTTATATAGTAATGCAATATAACGTTATACGTTATAACCTAATAGTATATAACGTTATACGCCACATACTGATGCAATATATCGTTATCCGTTGTAACGTAATACTCCATAACGTTATACGTCATATAGTAATGCAATATAACGTTATACGGTAAATCGTAATACTCCATAACGTTATACGTCATATAGTGATGCAATATAACGTTATAAGTTATAACGTAATAGTATAAACGTTATATGTCATATAGTGATGCAGTATAACGTTATAGGTTATAACGCAATAGTATATATCGTTATACGTCACATAGTGATGCAATATGTCGTTATACGTTGTAACGTAATACTCCATAACGTTACACGTCATATAGTAATGCAATATAACGTTATAGGTTAAAACGTAATACTCCATAACGTTATACGTCATATAGTGATGCAATATAACGTTATAAGTTATAACGTAATAGTATAAACGTTAAACGTCATATAGTGGTGCAATATGTCGTTATACCTTATAACGTAATAGTATATAAGGTTATACTTCATATAGTGATGCAATATTTTGTTATACCATGTATCGTAATAGTATATAAGGTTATACTTCATATAGTGATGCAATATGTCGTTATACGTTGTAACGTAATACTCCATATCGTTATACGTCATATAGTAATGCAATATAATGTTAGACGTTATAACAGTGTATGACGTTACACGTCATATAGTGATGCAGCACAACGTTATAGGTTATAACGTAATAGTATATGACGTTATACGTCACACAGTGGTGCAATATAACGTTATAAGTGATATAGTGATACAATGTAACGTTATGCGTTATAACGTAATAGTACATAACGTTATACAACATATAGTGATGCAGTACAACGTTATAGGTTATAACGTAATAGTATATGACGTTATACGTCATATAGTGGTGCAATATATCGTTATACCTTATAACGAAATAGTATATAAGGTTATACTTCATATAGCGATGCAATATATCGTTATACCTTATAACGTAATAGTATATAACGCTATACGTCATATATTGACGCAGTATAACGTTATAGGTTGTAACGTAATATTCCATAACGTTATACGTCATATAGTAATGCAATATAACGTTATACGTTAAAACGTAATACTCCACATGGTTATACGTCATATAATAATGCAATATGTCGTTATACGTTGCAACGTAATGCTCCATAACGTTATGCGTCATATATTAATGCAACATAACGTTATACGTTATAACGTAATAGTATATGACGCTATTCGTCATATAGTGATGCAATGTGTAGACATACGTTATGGCGTAATACTTTATAGCGTTATACGTTGTAATGTAATAGTATATGACGTTATATGTCCTTTAGTGGTGCAATATAACGTTAGAAGTGATATAGTGATGCTGTACATCGTTATAGGTTATAACGTAATAGTATATAACGTTATACGTCACATAGTGATTCAGTACATCGTTATAGGTTATAACGTAATAGTATATGACGTTATACATCATATAGTAATGCAATATATCGTTATACCTTATAACGTAATAGTATATAAGGTTATACTTCATATAGTGATGCAATATATCGTTATACCTTATAACGTAAGAGTATATAAGGTTATACTTCATATAGTGATGCAATATATCGTTATAACTTATAACGTAATAGTATATAATGTTATAGTTCATATAGTGATGCAATATATCGTTATACCTTATAACGTTAGAGTATATAAGGTTATACTTTATATAGTGATGCAATATATCGTTATACCTTATAACGTAATAGTATGTAACGTTATACGTCATATAGTGACGCAGTATAACGTTATAGGTTGTACCGTAATACTCCATAACGTCATACGTCATATAGTAATGCAATATAACGTTATAAGTTATACCGTAATAATAGAAACGTTATACGTCATATAGTGGTGCAATATAACGTTATAAGTCATATAATGATGCAGTACATCGTTATAGGTTATAACGTAATAGTATATGACGTTATACGTCATATAGTTGAGCAATATAACGTTATAAGTTATAACGTAATAGTATAAACGTTATACGTCATATAGTGGTGCAATATAACGTTATAAGTCATATAATGATGCAGTACATCGTTATAGGTTATAACGTTATAGTATATAAGGTTATAAGTCATATAATGATGCAGTACATCGTTATAGGTTATAACGTAATAGTATATGACGTTATACGTCATATAGTTGTGCAATATAACGTTATAAGTTATAACGTAATAGTATAAACGTTATACGTCATATAGTGATGCAGTATAACGTTATAGGTTATAACGCAATAGTATATATCGTTATACGTCATATAGTGATGCAGTACAACGTTATAGGTTATAACGTAATACTCCATAACGTTATACGTCATATAGTAACGCAATATAACGTTATACGTTAAAACGTAATACTCCATATAGTTATACGTCATATAGTAATGCAATATGTCGTTATAGGTTGTAACGTAATACTCCATAACGTTATACGTCATATAGTAATGCAATATAACGTTATACGGTAAATCGTAATACTCCATAATGTTATACGTCATATAGTGATGCAATATAACGTTAAAAGTTATAACGTAATAGTATAAACGTCATACGTCATATAGTGATGCAGTACAACGTTATAGGTTATAACGTAATGGTATATGACGTTATACGTCATATAGTGTTGCAATATATCGTTATACCTTATAACGTAATAGTATATAAGGTTATACGTCATATAGTGATGCAGTATAACGTTATAGGTTATAACGCAATAGTATATACCGTTATACGTCATATAGTGATGCATTATAACGTTATACGTTATAACGTAACAGTATATGACGTTATACGTCATATAGTGATGCAGTACAACGTTATAGGTTATAACGTAATAGTATATGACGTTAAAAGTCATATAGTGGTGCAATATAACGTTATAAGTGATATAGTGATGCAATATAACTTTAAAAGTTGTAACGTAACAGTATAAACGATATAAATCACATAGTGATGCAATATAACGTTATAAGTGATATAGTGAAGCAATATAACGTTATGCGTTATAACGTAATAGTATAAATCCTTATACGATATAAGGTAATACTCTATGACACTATACGTTATAACGTAACGATATATGTCATATAAGGATGCTATATAACGTAATCAGTGATATAGTGATGCAATATAACGTTATACCTTATAACGTAATAGTATATAACGTTATACGTCATATAGTGATGCAGTACAGCGTTATAGGTTACAACGTAATAGTATATGACGTTATGCGTCATATAGTGTTGCAATATATCGTTATACCTTATAACGTAATAGTATATAAGGTTATACGTCATATAGTGATGCAGTATAACGTTATAGGTTATAACGCAATAGTATATAACGTTATACGTCATATAGTGATGCATTATAACGTTATACGTTATAACGTAACAGTATATGACGTTATTCGTCATATAGTGATACAATATAACGTTATAAGTGATATAATGATGCAATATAACATTATACCTTATAACGCAATAGTATATAACGTTATACGTCATATAGTGATGCAGTACAACGTTATAGGTTATAACGTAATAGTATATGACGTTATACGACATATAGTGGTGCAATATAACGTTATAAGTGATATAGTGATGCAATGTAACGTTATGCGTTATAACGTAATACTCCATAACGTGATACGGCATATACTAATGCTATATAACGTTATAAGTGATATAGTGATGCAATATAACGTTAAAAGTTGTAACGTAACAGTATAAAAGATATACATCACATAGTGATGCAATATAACGTTATAAGTGATATAGTGAAGCAATATAACGTTATGCGTTATAACGAAATAGTGTAAATCCTTATACGATATAAGGTAATACTCTATAACGCTATACGTTATAACGTAATAGTTCATAACGTTATACGCCATATAGGGATGCTATATAACGTAATAAGTGATATAGTGATGCAATATAACGTTATACCTTATAACGTAATAGTATATAACGTTATACGTCATATAGTGATGCAGTACAACGTTATAGGTTATAACGCAATAGTATATGACGTTATACGTCATATAGTGTTGCAATATATCGTCACACTTTATAACGTAATAGTATATAAGATTATACGTCTTATAGTGATGCAATACATCGTTATACCTTATAACGTAATAGTATATAACGTTATACGTCATATATTGACGCAGTATAACGTTATAGGTTGTAACGTAATACGCCATAACGTTATACGTCATATAGTAATGCAATATAACGTTATAAGTTATAACGTAATAGTATAAACGTTATACGTCATATAGTGTTGCAATATAACGCTATAATTCATATAGTGATGCAGTACATCGTTATAGGTTATAACGTAAAGGTATATAACGTTATACGTCATATAGTGATGCAGTACAACGTTATAGGTTATAACGTAATGGTATATGACGTTATACGTCATATAGTGTTGCAATATATCGTTATACCTTATAACGTAATAGTATATAAGGTTATACGTCATATAGTGATGCAGTATAACGTTATAGGTTATAACGCAATAGTATATAACGTTATACGTCACATAGTAATGCAATATGTCGTTATACGTTGTAACGTAATACTCCATAACGTTATACGTAATATACTAATGCAATATAACGTTATAAGTGATATAGTGATGCAATATAACGTTAAAAGTTATAACGTAACAGTATAAACGTTATACATCACATAGTGATGCAATATAACGTTATAAGTGATATAGTGAAGCAATATAACGTTATGCGGTATAACGTAATAGTATAAATCGTTATACGATATAAGGTAATACTCTATAACGCTATACGTTATAACGTAACAGTTCATAACGTTATACGTCATATAGGGATGCTATATATCGTTATAAGTGATATAGTGTTGCAGTATAACGTTATACCTTATAACGTAATAGTATATAACGTTATACGTCATATAGTGATGCATTATAACGTTATACGTTATAACGTAACAGTATATGACGTTATACGACATATAGTGATACTATATAACGTTATAAGTGATATAGTGTTGCAATATAACGTTATACCTTATAACGTGATAGTATATAACGTTATACGTCATATAGTGATGCAGTACAACGTTATAGGTTATAACGTAATAGTATATGACGTTGTACGTCATATAGTGGTGCAATATAACGTTATACGTCATATAGTGATGCAGTACAACGTTATAGGTTATAACGTAATGGTATATGACGTTAAAAGTCATATAGTGGTGCAATATGTCGTTATACCTTATAACGTAATAGTATATAAGGATATACTTCATATAGTGATGCAATATATCGTTATACCTTATAACGTGAGAGTATATAAGGTTATACTACATATAGTGATGCAATATATCGTTATACCTTATCACGTAATAGTATATAACGCTATACGTCATATAGTGACGCAGTTTAACGTTATAGGTTGTAACGTAATACTCCATAACGTTATACGTCATATAGTGATGCAGTACAACGTTATAGGTTATAACGCAATAGTATATAACGTTATTCGTCACATAGTGATGCAATATTTCGTTATACGTTAAAACGTAATACTCCATATAGTTACACGTCATATAGTAATGCAATATGTCGTTCTACGTTGTAACGTAATGCTCCATAACGTTATGCGTCATATAGTAATGCAATATAACGTTATACGTTATAACGTAACAGTATATGACGATATTCGTCATATAGTGATGCAATATGTAGTCATACATTATGGCGTAATACTCTATAGCGTTATACTTAATAATGTAATAGTATATGACGTTATACGTCATTTAGTGGTGCAATATAACGATATAAGTGATATAGTGATGCAATATAACGTTATGCGTTATAACCTAATAGTATATAACGTTATACGTCACATACTGATGCAATATATCGTTATCCGTTGTAACGTAATACTCCATAACGTTATACGTCATATAGTAATGCAATATAACGCTATACGGTAAATCGTAATACTCCATAACGTTATACGTCATATAGTGATGCAATATAACGTTATAAGTTATAACGTAATAGTATAAACGTTATACGTCATATAGTGATGCAGTACAACGTTATAGGTTATAACGTAATGGTATATGACGTTATATGTCATATAGTGGTGCAATATATCGTTATACCTTATATCGTAACAGTACATACGGTTATACTTCATATAGTGATGCAATATATCGTCATACCTTATAACGTGAGAGTATATAAGGTTATACTACATATAGTGATGCAATATATCGTTATACCTTATAACGTAATAGTATATAACGTAATATGCGTATAATGCGTTATAACGTAATAGTATATAACGTGATACGTCACATAGTGCTGCAATATATCGTTATACGTTGTAACGTAATACTCCATAACGTTATACGTCATATAGTAATGCAATATAACGTTATACGTTAAAACGTAATACTCCATAACGTTATACAACAAATAGTGATGCAATATAACGTTATAAGTTGTAAGGTAAGAGTATAAACGTTATACGTCATATAGTGATGCAGTACAACGTTATAGGTTATAACGTAATGGTATATGACGTTATACGTCATATAGTGGTGCAATAAACCGTTATACCTTATAACGTAATATTATATAAGATTATTCTTCATATTGTGATGCAATATATCGTTATATCTTATAACGTAAGAGTATATAAGGTTATACTTCATATAGTGATGCAATATAACGTTATACCTTATAACTTAATAGTATATAACGCTATACGTCATATAGTGACGCAGTAGAATGTTATAGGTTGTAACGTAATACTCCATAACGTTATACGTCATATAGTGATGCAATATAACGTTATACGTTAAAACGTAATACTCCATAACGTTATACGTCATATAGTGATGCAGTACAACGTTATAGGTTATAACGTAACAGTATATGACGTTATACGTCTTATAGTGGTGCAATATATCGTTATACCTTATAACGTAATAGTATAAACGTTATACGTCATTTAGTGGTGCAATATAACGTTATAAGTCATATAGTGATGCAGTACATCGTTATATGTTATAACGTTATAGTATATAACGTTATGCGTCATATAGTAATGCAATATAACGTTAGACGTTATAACAGTATATGACGTTATACGTCATATAGTGATGCAGTACAACGTTATGAGTGATATAGTGTTGCAATGTAACGTTATGCGTTATAACGTAATAGTACATAACGTTATACGTCATATAGTGATGCAGTACAACATTATAGGTTATAACGAAATAGTATATGACGTTATACGTCATATAGTGGTGCAATATAACGTTATACGTCATATAGTGATGCAGTACAACGTTATAGGTTATAACGTAATGGTATATGACGTTAAAAGTCATATAGTGGTGCAATATGACGTTATACCTTATAACGTAATAGTATATAAGGTTATACTTCATATAGTGATGCAATATATCGTTATACCTTATAACGTGAGAGTATATAAGGTTATACTTCATATAGTGATGCAATATATCGTTATACCTTATAACGTAATAGTATATAACGCTATACGTCATATAGTGACGCAGTTTAACGTTATAGGTTGTAACGTAATACTCCATAACGTTATACGTCTTATAGTAATGCAATATAACGTTATAAGTTATAACGTAATAGTATAAACGTTATACGTCATATAGTGGTGCAATATAACGTTATACGTCATATAGTGATGCAGTACAACGTTATAGGTTATAACGTAATGGTATATGACGTTAAAAGTCACATAGTGGTGCAGTATGTCGTTATACCTTATAACGTGAGGGTATATAAGGTTATACTTCATATAGTGATGCAATATATCGTTATACCTTATAACGTAATAGTATATAACGCTATACGTCATATAGTGATGCAGTATAACGTTATAGGTTATAACGCAATAGTATATAACGTTATTCGTCTCATAGTGATGCAATATTTCGTTATACGTTAAAACGTAATACTCCATATAGTTATACGGCATATAGTAATGCAATATGTCGTTATACGTTGTAACGTAATGCTCCATAACGTTATGCGTCATATAGTAATGCAATATAACGTTATACGTTATAACGTAACAGTATATGACGATATTCGTCATATAGTGATGCAATATGTAGTCATACCTTATGGCGTAATACTCTATAGCGTTATACTTAATAATGTAATAGTATATGACGTTATACGTCATTTAGTGGTGCAATATAACGATATAAGTGATATAGTGATGCAATATAACGTTATGCGTTATAACCTAATAGTATATAACGTTATACGTCACATACTGATGCAATATATCGTTATCCGTTGTAACGTAATACTCCATAACGTTATACGTCATATAGTAATGCAATATAACGCTATACGGTAAATCGTAATACTCCATAACGTTATACGTCATATAGTGATGCAATATAACGTTATAAGTTATAACGTAATAGTATAAACGTTATACGTCATATAGTGATGCAGTACAACGTTATAGGTTATAACGTAATGGTATATGACGTTTATACGTCATATAGTGGTGCAATATACCGTTATACCTTATAACGTAATATTATATAAGATTATTCTTCATATTGTAATGCAATATATCGTTATATCTTATAACGTAAGAGTATATAAGGTTATACTTCATATAGTGATGCAATATAACGTTATACTTTATAACTTAATAGTATATAACGCTATACGTCATATAGTGACGCAGTAGAATGTTATAGGTTGTAACGTAATACTCCATAACATTATACGTCATATAGTAATGCAGTATAACGTTATACGTTATAAAAGTATATGACGTTATACGTCAATTAGTGATGCAGTATAACGTTATAGGGAATAACGTAATAGTATATAACGTTATACGTCAGACAGCGAGAAAATATACCGTTATCCGTTAAAACGTAATAGTATATAACGTTATACGTCATATAGTGATGCAGTGCATCGTTATAGGTTATAACGTAACAGTATATGACGTTATACGTCTTATAGTGGTGCAATATATCGTTATACCTTATAACGTAATAGTATGCAAGGTTATACTTCATATAGTGATGCAATATATCGGTATACCTTATAACGTAATATTATATAACGCTATACGTCATATAGTGACGCAGTTTAACGGTATAGGTTGTAACGTAATACTCCATAATGTTATACGTCATATAGTAATGCAATATAACGTTATAAGATATAACGTAATAGTATAAACGTTATACGTCATTTAGTGGTGCAATATAACGTTATAAGTCATATAGTGATGCAGTACATCGTTATATGTTATAACGTTATAGTATATAACGTTATGCGTCATATAGTGATGCAGTACATCGTTATAGGTTATAACGTAATAGTATATGACGTTATACGTCATATAGTGGTGCAATATAACGTTATAAGTGATATAGTGATGCAATATAACGTTATGCGTTATAACGTAGTACTCATTAACGTTATACGCTATATAGTAATGCAATATAACGTTATACGTTAAAACGTAATACTCCATAACGCTATACGTCATGTAGTGATGCAATATAACGTTATAAATTATAACGTAATGGTATAAACGTTCTACATCATATAGTGAGGCATTAGAACGTTATAAGTGACATAGTGATGCAACATAACGTTATAAGTGATATAGCGATGCAATATAACGTTATGCGATATAACGTAATAGTATAAATCGTTGTACGATATAAGGTAATACTCTATAACGCTATACGTTATGACGTAATAGTTCATAACGTTATACTTCATATAGGGATGCTATATAACGTTAAAAGTGATATAGTCATGCAATATAACGTTATACCATATAACGTAATAGTATATAAATATATACTTCATATAGTGATGCAATATAACGTTATACCTTATAACGTAATAGTATATAGCGTTATACGTCATTTAGTGACGCAGTATAACGTTATACGTTGTAACGTAATGCTCCATAACGTTATGCGTCATATAGTAATGCAATATAACGTTATGCATTATAACGTAATAGTAAAATAACGTTATACGTCACATAGTGAAAGCAATATATCGATATACGTTATAACGAAATAGTATATAATGTTATACGTCATATAGTGATGCAGTATAACGTTATAGGTCATATCGCAATGGTATATAACGTTATACGTCACATAGTAATGCAATATGTCGTTATACGTTGTAAGGTAATGCTCCATAACGTTATGCGTCATATAGTAATGCAATATAACGTTATACGTTATAACGTAACAGTATATGACGTTATTCGTCATATAGTGATGCAATATGTAGTCATACGTTATAGCGTAATACTCTATTACGTTATACGTTATAATGTAATAGTATATGACGTTATGCCTCATACAGTGATACAATATAACGTTATAAGTGATATAGTGGTGTAATATAACGTTTTACCTTATAACGTAAGAGTATATAACGTTATACGTCATATAGTGAAGCAGTACATCGTTATAGGTTATAACGTAATAGTATATAACGTTATAAGTCATATAGTGATGCAGTACATCGTTATAGGTTATAACGTAATGGTATATGACTTTATACGTGATATAGTGGTGCAATATTTCGTTATACCTTAAGACGTAATAGTATATAAGGTTATACTTCATATAGTGATGCAATATATCGTTATACCTTATAACGTAAGAGTATATAAGGTTATACTTCATATAGTGATGCAATATAACGTTAAACCTTATAACGTAATAGAATATAACGCTATACGTCATATAGTGACGCAGTTTAACGTTATAGGTTGTAACGTAATACTCCATAACGTTATACGTCATATAGTGTTGCAATATATCGTTATACCTTATAACGTAATAGTATATAAGGTTATACGTCATATAGTGATGCAGTATAACGTTATACGTTATAACGTAACAGTATATGACGTTATTCGTCATATAGTGATACAATATAACGTTATAAGTGATATAATGGTGCAATATAGCATTATACCTTATAACGTAATAGTATATAACGTTATACGTCATATAGTGATGCAGTACAACGTTATGAGTGATATAGTGTTGCAATGTAACGTTATGCGTTATAACGTAATAGTACATAACGTTATACGTCATATAGTGATGCAGTACAACGTTATAGGTTATAACGAAATAGTATATGACGTTATACGTCATATAGTGGTGCAATATAACGTTATACGTCATATAGTGATGCAGTACAACGTTATAGGTTATAACGTAATGGTATATGACGTTAAAAGTCATATAGTGGTGCAATATGACGTTATACCTTATAACGTAATAGTATATAAGGTTATACTTCATATAGTGATGCAATATATCGTTATACCTTATAACGTGAGAGTATATAAGGTTATACTTCATATAGTGATGCAATATATCGTTATACCTTATAACGTAATAGTATATAACGCTATACGTCATATAGTGACGCAGTTTAACGTTATAGGTTGTAACGTAATACTCCATAACGTTATACGTCTTATAGTAATGCAATATAACGTTATAAGTTATAACGTAATAGTATAAACGTTATACGTCATATAGTGGTGCAATATAACGTTATACGTCATATAGTGATGCAGTACAACGTTATAGGTTATAACGTAATGGTATATGACGTTAAAAGTCACATAGTGGTGCAGTATGTCGTTATACCTTATAACGTGAGGGTATATAAGGTTATACTTCATATAGTGATGCAATATATCGTTATACCTTATAACGTAATAGTATATAACGCTATACGTCATATAGTGATGCAGTATAACGTTATAGGTTATAACGCAATAGTATATAACGTTATTCGTCACATAGTGATGCAATATTTCGTTATACGTTAAAACGTAATACTCCATATAGTTATACGGCATATAGTAATGCAATATGTCGTTATACGTTGTAACGTAATGCTCCATAACGTTATGCGTCATATAGTAATGCAATATAACGTTATACGTTATAACGTAACAGTATATGACGATATTCGTCATATAGTGATGCAATATGTAGTCATACCTTATGGCGTAATACTCTATAGCGTTATACTTAATAATGTAATAGTATATGACGTTATACGTCATTTAGTGGTGCAATATAACGATATAAGTGATATAGTGATGCAATATAACGTTATGCGTTATAACCTAATAGTATATAACGTTATACGTCACATACTGATGCAATATATCGTTATCCGTTGTAACGTAATACTCCATAACGTTATACGTCATATAGTAATGCAATATAACGCTATACGGTAAATCGTAATACTCCATAACGTTATACGTCATATAGTGATGCAATATAACGTTATAAGTTATAACGTAATAGTATAAACGTTATACGTCATATAGTGATGCAGTACAACGTTATAGGTTATAACGTAATGGTATATGACGTTATACGTCATATAGTGGTGCAATATACCGTTATACCTTATAACGTAATATTATATAAGATTATTCTTCATATTGTAATGCAATATATCGTTATATCTTATAACGTAAGAGTATATAAGGTTATACTTCATATAGTGATGCAATATAACGTTATACTTTATAACTTAATAGTATATAACGCTATACGTCATATAGTGACGCAGTAGAATGTTATAGGTTGTAACGTAATACTCCATAACGTTATACGTCATATAGTAATGCAGTATAACGTTATACGTTATAAAAGTATATGACGTTATACGTCAATTAGTGATGCAGTATAACGTTATAGGGAATAACGTAATAGTATATAACGTTATACGTCACACAGCGAGAAAATATACCGTTATCCGTTAAAACGTAATAGTATATAACGTTATACGTCATATAGTGATGCAGTGCATCGTTATAGGTTATAACGTAACAGTATATGACGTTATACGTCTTATAGTGGTGCAATATATCGTTATACCTTATAACGTAATAGTATGCAAGGTTATACTTCATATAGTGATGCAATATATCGGTATACCTTATAACGTAATATTATATAACGCTATACGTCATATAGTGACGCAGTTTAACGGTATAGGTTGTAACGTAATACTCCATAATGTTATACGTCATATAGTAATGCAATATAACGTTATAAGATATAACGTAATAGTATAAACGTTATACGTCATTTAGTGGTGCAATATAACGTTATAAGTCATATAGTGATGCAGTACATCGTTATATGTTATAACGTTATAGTATATAACGTTATGCGTCATATAGTGATGCAGTACATCGTTATAGGTTATAACGTAATAGTATATGACGTTATACGTCATATAGTGGTGCAATATAACGTTATAAGTGATATAGTGATGCAATATAACGTTATGCGTTATAACGTAGTACTCATTAACGTTATACGCTATATAGTAATGCAATATAACGTTATACGTTAAAACGTAATACTCCATAACGTTATACGTCATGTAGTGATGCAATATAACGTTATAAATTATAACGTAATGGTATAAACGTTATACATCATATAGTGAGGCATTAGAACGTTATAAGTGACATAGTGATGCAACATAACGTTATAAGTGATATAGCGATGCAATAT
The DNA here is from genome assembly GCF_024516045.1 of Bombus affinis. Lineage (NCBI taxonomy): Eukaryota > Metazoa > Arthropoda > Insecta > Hymenoptera > Apidae > Bombus > Bombus affinis. The sequence continues at coordinate 44,761 of NW_026108871.1, read as the reverse complement.
AACGTTATGCGCTATAACGTAATAGTATAAATCGTTGTACGATATAAGGTAATACTCTATAACGCTATACGTTATGACGTAATAGTTCATAACGTTATACTTCATATAGGGATGCTATATAACGTTAAAAGTGATATAGTCATGCAATATAACGTTATACCATATAACGTAATAGTATATAAATATATACTTCATATAGTGATGCAATATAACGTTATACCTTATAACGTAATAGTATATAGCGTTATACGTCATTTAGTGACGCAGTATAACGTTATACGTTGTAACGTAATGCTCCATAACGTTATGCGTCATATAGTAATGCAATATAACGTTATGCATTATAACGTAATAGTAAAATAACGTTATACGTCACATAGTGAAAGCAATATATCGATATACGTTATAACGAAATAGTATATAATGTTATACGTCATATAGTGATGCAGTATAACGTTATAGGTCATATCGCAATGGTATATAACGTTATACGTCACATAGTAATGCAATATGTCGTTATACGTTGTAAGGTAATGCTCCATAACGTTATGCGTCATATAGTAATGCAATATAACGTTATACGTTATAACGTAACAGTATATGACGTTATTCGTCATATAGTGATGCAATATGTAGTCATACGTTATAGCGTAATACTCTATTACGTTATACGTTATAATGTAATAGTATATGACGTTATGCCTCATACAGTGATACAATATAACGTTATAAGTGATATAGTGGTGTAATATAACGTTTTACCTTATAACGTAAGAGTATATAACGTTATACGTCATATAGTGAAGCAGTACATCGTTATAGGTTATAACGTAATAGTATATAACGTTATAAGTCATATAGTGATGCAGTACATCGTTATAGGTTATAACGTAATGGTATATGACTTTATACGTGATATAGTGGTGCAATATTTCGTTATACCTTAAGACGTAATAGTATATAAGGTTATACTTCATATAGTGATGCAATATATCGTTATACCTTATAACGTAAGAGTATATAAGGTTATACTTCATATAGTGATGCAATATAACGTTAAACCTTATAACGTAATAGAATATAACGCTATACGTCATATAGTGACGCAGTTTAACGTTATAGGTTGTAACGTAATACTCCATAACGTTATACGTCATATAGTGTTGCAATATATCGTTATACCTTATAACGTAATAGTATATAAGGTTATACGTCATATAGTGATGCAGTATAACGTTATACGTTATAACGTAACAGTATATGACGTTATTCGTCATATAGTGATACAATATAACGTTATAAGTGATATAATGGTGCAATATAGCATTATACCTTATAACGTAATAGTATATAACGTTATACGTCATATAGTGATGCATTATAACGTTATACGTTATAACGTAACAGTATATGACGTTATTGGTCATATGGTGATACAATATAACGTTATAAGTGATATAGTGGTGTAATATAACGTTTACCTTATAACGTAAGAGTATATAAGGTTATAATTCATATAGTGATGCAATATATCGTTATACCTTCTAACGTAATACTCCATATCGTTATACGTCATATAGTAATGCAATATAACGTTAGACGTTATAACAGGATATGACGTTATACGTCATATAGTGATGCAGTATAACGTTATAGGGAATAACGTAATAGTATATAACGTTATACGTCACACAGCGAGAAAATATATCGTTATCCGTTAAAACGTAATAGTATATAACGTTATACGTCATATAGTGATGCAGTGCATCGTTATAGGTTATAAGGTAACAGTATATGACGTTATACGTCTTATGGTGGTGCAATATATCGTTATACCTTATAACGTAATAGTATACAAGGTTATACTTCATATAGTGATGCAATATACCGTTATACCTTATAACGTAATATTATATAACGCTATACGTCATATAGTGACGCAGTTTAACGGTATAGGTTGTAACGTAATACTCCATAATGTTATACGTCATATAGTAATGCAATATAACGTTATAAGATATAACGTAATAGTATAAACGTTATACGTCCTTTAGTGGTGCAATATAACGTTATGCGTCATATAGTGATGCAGTACATCGTTATAGGTTATAACGTAATAGTATATGACGTTATTCGTCATATAGTGGTGCAATATAACGTTATAAATGATATAGTGATGCAATATAACGTTATGCGTTATAACGTAATAACATATAACGTTATTCGTCACATAGTGATGCAATATATCGTTATACGTTGTAGCGTAGTACTCATTAACGTTATACGCTATATAGTAATGCAATATAACGTTATACGTTAAAACGTAATACTCCATAACGTTATACGTCATATAGTGATGCAATATAACGTTATAAATTATAACGTAATGGTATAAACGTTATACATCATATATTGATGCATTATAACGTTATAAGTGACATAGTGATGCAACATAACGTTATAAGTGATATAGCGATGCAATATAACGTTATGCGCTATAACGTAATAGTATAAATCGTTGTACGATATAAGGTAATACTCTATAACGCTATACGTTATGACGTAATAGTTCATAACGTTATACTTCATATAGGGATGCTATATAACGTTATAAGTGATATAGTCATGCAATATAACGTTAAACCATATAACGTAATAGTATATAAATATATACTTCATATAGTGATGCAATATAACGTTATACCTTATAACGTAATAGTATATAGCGTTATACGTCATTTAGTGACGCAGTATAACGTTATACGCTGTAACGTAATGCTCCATAACGTGATGCGTCATATAGTAATGCAATATAACGTTATACGTTATAACCTAACAGTATAAGACGTTATTCGTCATATAGTGATGCAATATGTAGTCATACGTTATAGCGTAATACTCTATCCCGTTATACGTTATAATGTAATAGTATATGACGTTATGCCTCATATAGTGACACAATATAACGTTATAAGTGATATAGTGGTGTAATATAACGCTTTACCTTATAACGTAAGAGTATATGACGTTAAACGTCATATAGTGATGCAGTACATCGTTATAGGTTATAACGTAATAGTATATAACGTTATAAGTCATATAGTGATGCAGTACATCGTTATAGGTTATAACGTAATGGTATATGACTTTATACGTGATATAGTGGTGCAATATTTCGTTATACCTTAAGACGTAATAGTATATAAGGTTATACTTCATATAGTGATGCAATATATCGTTATACCTTATAACGTAAGAGTATATAAGGTTATACTTCATATAGTGATGCAATATAACGTTAAACCTTATAACGTAATAGAATATAACGCTATACGTCATATAGTGACGCAGTTTAACGTTATAGGTTGTAACGTAATACTCCATAACGTTATACGTCATATAGTGTTGCAATATATCGTTATACCTTATAACGTAATAGTATATAAGGTTATACGTCATATAGTGATGCAGTATAACGTTATACGTTATAACGTAACAGTATATGACGTTATTCGTCATATAGTGATACAATATAACGTTATAAGTGATATAATGGTGCAATATAGCATTATACCTTATAACGTAATAGTATATAACGTTATACGTCATATAGTGATGCATTATAACGTTATACGTTATAACGTAACAGTATATGACGTTATTGGTCATATGGTGATACAATATAACGTTATAAGTGATATAGTGGTGTAATATAACGTTTACCTTATAACGTAAGAGTATATAAGGTTATAATTCATATAGTGATGCAATATATCGTTATACCTTCTAACGTAATACTCCATATCGTTATACGTCATATAGTAATGCAATATAACGTTAGACGTTATAACAGGATATGACGTTATACGTCATATAGTGATGCAGTATAACGTTATAGGGAATAACGTAATAGTATATAACGTTATACGTCACACAGCGAGAAAATATATCGTTATCCGTTAAAACGTAATAGTATATAACGTTATACGTCATATAGTGATGCAGTGCATCGTTATAGGTTATAAGGTAACAGTATATGACGTTATACGTCTTATGGTGGTGCAATATATCGTTATACCTTATAACGTAATAGTATACAAGGTTATACTTCATATAGTGATGCAATATACCGTTATACCTTATAACGTAATATTATATAACGCTATACGTCATATAGTGACGCAGTTTAACGGTATAGGTTGTAACGTAATACTCCATAATGTTATACGTCATATAGTAATGCAATATAACGTTATAAGATATAACGTAATAGTATAAACGTTATACGTCCTTTAGTGGTGCAATATAACGTTATGCGTCATATAGTGATGCAGTACATCGTTATAGGTTATAACGTAATAGTATATGACGTTATTCGTCATATAGTGGTGCAATATAACGTTATAAATGATATAGTGATGCAATATAACGTTATGCGTTATAACGTAATAACATATAACGTTATTCGTCACATAGTGATGCAATATATCGTTATACGTTGTAGCGTAGTACTCATTAACGTTATACGCTATATAGTAATGCAATATAACGTTATACGTTAAAACGTAATACTCCATAACGTTATACGTCATATAGTGATGCAATATAACGTTTATAAATTATAACGTAATGGTATAAACGTTATACATCATATATTGATGCATTATAACGTTATAAGTGACATAGTGATGCAACATAACGTTATAAGTGATATAGCGATGCAATATAACGTTATGCGCTATAACGTAATAGTATAAATCGTTGTACGATATAAGGTAATACTCTATAACGCTATACGTTATGACGTAATAGTTCATAACGTTATACTTCATATAGGGATGCTATATAACGTTATAAGTGATATAGTCATGCAATATAACGTTAAACCATATAACGTAATAGTATATAAATATATACTTCATATAGTGATGCAATATAACGTTATACCTTATAACGTAATAGTATATAGCGTTATACGTCATTTAGTGACGCAGTATAACGTTATACGCTGTAACGTAATGCTCCATAACGTGATGCGTCATATAGTAATGCAATATAACGTTATACGTTATAACCTAACAGTATAAGACGTTATTCGTCATATAGTGATGCAATATGTAGTCATACGTTATAGCGTAATACTCTATCCCGTTATACGTTATAATGTAATAGTATATGACGTTATGCCTCATATAGTGACACAATATAACGTTATAAGTGATATAGTGGTGTAATATAACGCTTTACCTTATAACGTAAGAGTATATGACGTTAAACGTCATATAGTGATGCAGTACATCGTTATAGGTTATAACGTAATAGTATATAACGTTATAAGTCATATAGTGATGCAGTACATCGTTATAGGTTATAACGTAATGGTATATGACGTTATACGTCATATAGTGGTGCAATATATCGTTATACCTTATAACGTAACAGTTTATAAGGTTATACTTCATATAGTGATGCAATATATCGTTATACCTTATAACGTAAGAGTATATAAGGTTATACTTCATACAGTGATGCAATATAACGTTATACCTTATAACTTAATAGTATATAACGCTATACGTCATATAGTGACGCAGTAGAACGTTATAGGTTGCAACGTAATACTCCATAACGTTATACGTCATATAGTAATGCAGTATAACGTTATACGTTATAAAAGTATATGACGTTATACGTCAATTAGTGATGCAGTATAACGTTATAGGGAATAACGTAATAGTATATAACGTTATACGTCACACAGCGAGAAAATATATCGTTATCCGTTAAAACGTAATAGTATATAACGTTATACGTCATATAGTGATGCAGTGCATCGTTATAGGTTATAACGTAACAGTATATGACGTTATACGTCTTATAGTGGTGCAATATATCGTTATACCTTATAACGTAATAGTATACAAGGTTATACTTCATATAGTGATGCAATATATCGTTATACCTTATAACGTAATATTATGTAACGCTATACGTCATATAGTGACGCAGTTTAACGGTATAGGTTGTAACGTAATACTCCATAATGTTATACGTCATATAGTAATGCAATATAACGTTATAAGATATAACGTAATAGTATAAACGTTATACGTCATTTAGTGGTGCAATATAACGTTATAAGTCATATAGTGATGCAGTGCATCGTTATAGGTTATAACGTAACAGTATATGACGTTATACGTCTTATAGTGGTGCAATATATCGGTATACCTTATAACGTAATAGTATATAAGGTTATACTTCATATAGTGATGCAATATATCGTTATACCTTATAACGTAAGAGTATATAAGGTTATACTTCATATAGTGATGCAATATAACGTTATACCTTATAACTTATTAGTATATAACGCTATACGTCATATAGTGACGCAGTATAACGTTATAGGTTGTAACGTAATACTCCATAATGTTATACGTCATATAGTAATGCAATATATCGTAATAAGTTATAACGTAATAGTATAAACGTTATACGTCATATAGTGGTGCAATATAACGTTATAAGTCATATAGTGATGCAGTACATCGTAATAGGTTATAACGTAATGGTATATAAAGTTATACGTCACATAGTGATGCAGTACATCGTTATAGGTTATAACGTAATAGTATATGACGTTATACGTCATATAGTGGTGCAATATATCGTTATACCTTATAACGTAATAGTATATAAGGTTATACTTCATATAGTGATGCAATATATCGTTATACCTTAAAACGTACGAGTATATAAGGTTATACTTCATATAGTGATGCAATATATCGTTATACCTTATAACGTAATAGTATATAACGCTATACGTCATATAGTGACGCAGTATAACGTCATAGGTTGTAACGTAATGCTCCATGGCGTTATGCGTCATATAGTAATGCAATATAACGTTATACATTATAACGTAATAGTATATAACGTTATACGTCATATAGTGATGCAGTATAACGTTATAGGTTATCACGCAATAGTATATAACGTTATTCGTCACATAGTGATGCAATTTGTAGTCATACGTTATAGCGTAATACTCTATTACGTTATACGTTATAATGTAATAGTATATGACGTTATGCGTCATATAGTGGCGCAATATAACGTTATAAGTGATATAGTGATGCAATATAACGTTATGCGTTATAACGTAATAGTATGTAACTTTTTACGTCACATAGTGATACAATATATCGTTATACGTTGTAACGTAATACTCCATAACGTTATGCGTCATATAGTAATGAAATATAACGTTATACATTATAACGTAATAGTATATAACGCTATACGTCATATAGTGAAGCAGTATAACGTTATAGGTTGTAACGTAATACTCCATAACGTTATACGTCATATAGTAATGCAATATAACGTTATACGTTATAACGTAACAGTATATGACGTTATTTGTCATATAGTGATGCAATATGTAGTCATACGTTATAGCGTAATACTCTATCCCGTTATACGTTATAATGTAATAGTATATGACGTTATGCCTCATATAGTGACACAATATAACGTTATACGTCATATAGAAATGCAATATAACGTTATAAGTGATATAGTGGTGTAATATAACGTTTTACCTTATAGAGTAATATTATATAACGTTATACGTCATATAGTGATGCAGTACATCGTTATAGGTTATAACGTAATAGTATATAACGTTATACGTCATATAGTGACGCAGTATAACGTTATAGGTTGTAACGTAATACTCCATAACGTTATACGTCATATAGTAATGCAATATAACTTTATAAGTTATAACGTAATAGTATAAACGTTATACGTCATATAGTGGAGCAATATAACGTTATACCTTATAACGTAATAGTATATAAGGTTATACTCCATATAGTGATGCAATATATCGTTATACCTTATAACGTAAGTATATATAAGGTTATACTTCATATAGTGATGCAATATATCGTTATACCTTATAACGTAATAGTATATAACGCTATACGTCATATAGTGACGCAATATAACGTTATAGGTTGTAACGTAATACTCCATAACGTTATACGTCATATAGTAATGCAATATAACGTTGTAGGTTAAAACGTAATACTCCAGAACGTTATACTTCATATAGTGATGCAATATATCGTTATACCTTATAACGTAATAGTATATAACGGTGTACGTCATATAGTGACGCAGTATAACGTTATAGGTTGTAACGTAATACTCCATAACGTTATACGTCATATATTAATGCAATATAACGTTATAAGTTATAACGTAATAGTATAAACGTTATACGTCATATGGTGGTGCAATATAACGTTATAAGTCATATAGTGATGCAGTATATCGTTATAGGTTATAACGTAATGGTATATGACGTCAAAAGTCATATAGTGGTGCAATATGTTGTTATACCTTATAACGTAATAGTATATAAGGTTATACTTCATATAGTGATGCAATATATCGTTATACCTTATAACGTAAGAGTATATAAGGTTATGGTTCATATAGTGATGCAATATATCGTTATACTTTCTAACGTAATACTCCATATCGTTATACGTCATATAGTAATGCAATATAACGTTAGACGTTATATCAGTATATGACGTTATACGTCATATAGTGATGCAGTACAACGTTATAAGTGATATAGTGTTGCAATGTAACGTTATGCGTTATAACGTAATAGTACATAACGTTATACGTCATATAGTGATGCAGTACAACGTTATAGGTTATAACGTAATAGTATATGACGTTATACGTCATATAGTGGTGCAATATAACGTTATACGTCATATAGTGATGCAGTACAACGTTATAGGTTATAACGTAATGGTATATGACGTTAAAAGTCATATAGTGGTGCAATATGTCGTTATACCTTATAACGTAATAGTATATAAGGTTATACTTCATATAGTGATGCAATATATCGTTATACCTTATAACGTAATAGTATATAACGCTATACGTCATATAGTGACGCAGTTTAACGTTATAGGTTGTAACGTAATACTCCATAACGTTATACGTCATATAGTAATGCAATATAACGTTATAAGTTATAACGTAATAGTATAAACGTTATACGTCATATAGTGGTGCAATATAACGTTATACGTCATATAGTGATGCAGTACAACGTTATAGGTTATAACGTAATGGTATATGACGTTAAAAGTCATATAGTGGTGCAGTATGTCGTTATACCTTATAACGTGAGGGTATATAAGGTTATACTTCATATAGTGATGCAATATATCGTTATACCTTATAACGTAATAGTATATAACGCTATACGTCATATAGTGATGCAGTATAACGTTATAGGTTATAACGCAATAGTATATAACGTTATTCGTCACATAGTGATGCAATATTTCGTTATACGTTAAAACGTAATACTCCATATAGTTATACGTCATATAGTAATGCAATATGTCGTTATACGTTGTAACGTAATGCTCCATAACGTTATGCGTCATATAGTAATGCAATATAACGTTATACGTTATAACGTAACAGTATATGACGATATTCGTCATATAGTGATGCAATATGTAGTCATACTTTATGGCGTAATACTCTATAGCGTTATACTTAATAATGTAATAGTATATGACGTTATACGTCATTTAGTGGTGCAATATAACGATATAAGTGATATAGTGATGCAATATAACGTTATGCGTTATAACCTAATAGTATATAACGTTATACGTCACATACTGATGCAATATATCGTTATCCGTTGTAACGTAATACTCCATAACGTTATACGTCATATAGTAATGCAATATAACGCTATACGGTAAATCGTAATACTCCATAACGTTATACGTCATATAGTGATGCAATATAACGTTATAAGTTATAACGTAATAGTATAAACGTTATACGTCATATAGTGATGCAGTACAACGTTATAGGTTATAACGTAATGGTATATGACGTTATACGTCATATAGTGGTGCAATATATCGTTATACCTTATATCGTAACAGTACATACGGTTATACTTCATATAGTGATGCATTATATCGTCATACCTTATAACGTGAGAGTATATAAGGTTATACTACATATAGTGATGCAATATACCGTTATACCTTATAACGTAATAGTATATAACGTAATATGCGTATAATGCGTTATAACGTAATAGTATATAACGTGATACGTCACATAGTGCTGCAATATATCGTTAGACGTTGTAACGTAATACTCCATTACGTTATACGTCATATAGTAATGCAATATAACGTTATACGTTAAAACGTAATACTCCATAACGTTATACAACAAATAGTGATGCAATATAACGTTATAAGGTGTAAGGTAAGAGTATAAACGTTATACGTCATATAGTGATGCAGTACAACGTTATAGGTTATAACGTAATGGTATATGACGTTATACGTCATATAGTGGTGCAATATACCGTTATACCTTATAACGTAATATTATATAAGATTATTCTTCATATTGTGATGCAATATATCGTTATACCTTATAACGTAATATTATATAACGCTATACGTCATATAGTGACGCAGTTTAACGGTATAGGTTGTAACGTAATACTCCATAACGTTATACGTCATATAGTAATGCAGTATAACGTTATACGTTATAAAAGTATATGACGTTATACGTCAATTAGTGATGCAGTATAACGTTATAGGGAATAACGTAATAGTATATAACGTTATACGTCACACAGCGAGAAAATATACCGTTATCCGTTAAAACGTAATAGTATATAACGTTATACGTCATATAGTGATGCAGTGCATCGTTATAGGTTATAACGTAACAGTATATGACGTTATACGTCTTATAGTGGTGCAATATATCGTTATACCTTATAACGTAATAGTATGCAAGGTTATACTTCATATAGTGATGCAATATATCGTTATACCTTATAACGTAATATTATATAACGCTATACGTCATATAGTGACGCAGTTTAACGGTATAGGTTGTAACGTAATACTCCATAACGTTATACGTCATATAGTAATGCAATATAACGTTATAAGATATAACGTAATAGTATAAACGTTATACGTCATTTAGTGGTGCAATATAACGTTATAAGTCATATAGTGATGCAGTACATCGTTATATGTTATAACGTTATATTATATAACGTTATGCGTCATATAGTGATGCAGTACATCGTTATAGGTTATAACGTAATAGTATATGACGTTATACGTCATATAGTGGTGCAATATAACGTTATAAGTGATATAGTGATGCAATATAACGTTATGCGTTATAACGTAGTACTCATTAACGTTATACGCTATATAGTAATGCAATATAACGTTATACGTTAAAACGTAATACTCCATAACGTTATACGTCATATAGTGATGCAATATAACGTTATAAATTATAACGTAATGGTATAAACGTTATACATCATATAGTGAGGCATTAGAACGTTATAAGTGACATAGTGATGCAACATAACGTTATAAGTGATATAGCGATGCAATATAACGTTATGCGCTATAACGTAATAGTATAAATCGTTGTACGATATAAGGTAATACTCTATAACGCTATACGTTATGACGTAATAGTTCATAACGTTATACTTCATATAGGGATGCTATATAACGTTATAAGTGATATAGTCATGCAATATAACGTTATACCATATAACGTAATAGTATATAAATATATACTTCATATAGTGATGCAATATAACGTTATACCTTATAACGTAATAGTATATAGCGTTATACGTCATTTAGTGACGCAGTATAACGTTATACGTTGTAACGTAATGCTCCATAACGTTATGCGTCATATAGTAATGCAATATAACGTTATGCATTATAACGTAATAGTAAAATAACGTTATACGTCACATAGTGATGCAATATATCGATATACGTTATAACGTAATAGTATATAATGTTATACGTCATATAGTGATGCAGTATAACGTTATAGGTCATAACGCAATGGTATATAACGTTATACGTCACATAGTAATGCAATATGTCGTTATACGTTGTAAGGTAATGCTCCATAACGTTATGCGTCATATAGTAATGCAATATAACGTTATACGTTATAACGTAACAGTATATGACGTTATTCGTCATATAGTGATGCAATATGTAGTCATACGTTATAGCGTAATACTCTATTACGTTATACGTTATAATGTAATAGTATATGACGTTATGCATCATACAGTGATACAATATAACGTTATAAGTGATATAGTGGTGTAATATAACGTTTTACCTTATAACGTAAGGGTATATAACGTTATACGTCATATAGTGAAGCAGTACATCGTTATAGGTTATAACGTAATAGTATATAACGTTATAAGTCATATAGTGATGCAGTACATCGTTATAGGTTATAACGTAATGGTATATGACTTTATACGTGATATAGTGGTGCAATATTTCGTTATACCTTAAGACGTAATAGTATATAAGGTTATACTTCATATAGTGATGCAATATATCGTTATACCTTATAACGTAAGAGTATATAAGGTTATACTTCATATAGTGATGCAATATAACGTTAAACCTTATAACGTAATAGTATATAACGCTATACGTCATATAGTGACGCAGTTTAACGTTATAGGTTGTAACGTAATACTCCATAACGTTATACGTCATATAGTGTTGCAATATATCGTTATACCTTATAACGTAATAGTATATAAGGTTATACGTCATATAGTGATGCAGTATAACGTTATACGTTATAACGTAACAGTATATGACGTTATTCGTCATATAGTGATACAATATAACGTTATAAGGGATATAATGGTGCAATATAGCATTATACCTTATAACGTAATAGTATATAACGTTATACGTCATATAGTGATGCATTATAACGTTATACGTTATAACGTAACAGTAATGACGTTATTGGTCATATGGTGATACAATATAACGTTATAAGTGATATAGTGGTGTAATATGACGTTTACCTTATAACGTAAGAGTATATAAGGTTATAATTCATATAGTGATGCAATATATCGTTATACCTTATAATGTAATAGTATATAACGGTGTACGTCATATAGTGACGCAGTATAACGTTATAGGTTGTAACGTAATACTCCACAACGTTATACGTCATATAGTAATGCAATATAACGTTATAAGTTATAACGTAATAGTATAAACGTTATACGTCATATAGTGGTGCAATATAACGTTATAAGTCATATAGTGATGCAGTATATCGTTATAGGTTATAACGTAATGGTATATGATGTCAAAAGTCATATAGTGGTGCAATATGTTGTTATACCTTATAACGTAATAGTATATAAGGTTATACTTCATATAGTGATGCAATATATCGTTATACCTTATAACGTAAGAGTATATAAGGTTATGCTTCATATAGTGATGCAATATATCGTTATACCTTCTAACGTAATACTCCATATCGTTATACGTCATATAGTAATGCAATATAACGTTAGACGTTATAACAGTACATGACGTTATACGTCATATAGTGATGCAGTACAACGTTATAAGTGATATAGTGTTGCAATGTAACGTTATGCGTTATAACGTAATAGTACATAACGTTATACGTCATATAGTGATGCAGTACAACGTTATAGGTTATAACGAAATAGTATATGACGTTATACGTCATATAGTGGTGCAATATAACGTTATACGTCATATAGTGATGCAGTACAACGTTATAGGTTATAACGTAATGGTATATGACGTTATGCCTCATATAGTGACACAATATAACGTTATAAGTGATATAGTGGTGTAATATAACGTTTTACCTTATAACGTAAGAGTATATGACGTTATACGTCATATAGTGATGCAGTATAACGTTATAGGGAATAACGTAATAGTATATAACGTTATACGTCACACAGCGAGAAAATATATCGTTATCCGTTAAAACGTAATAGTATATAACGTTATACGTCATATAGTGATGCAGTGCATCGTTATAGGTTATAACGTAACAGTATATGACGTTATACGTCTTATAGTCGTGCAATATATCGTTATACCTTATAACGTAATAGTATACAAGGTTATACTTCATATAGTGATGCAATATATCGTTATACCTTATAACGTAATATTATATAACGCTATACGTCATATAGTGACGCAGTTTAACGGTATAGGTTGTAACGTAATACTCCATAATGTTATACGTCATATAGTAATGCAATATAACGTTATAAGATATAACGTAATAGTATAAACGTTATACGTCCTTTAGTGGTGCAATATAACGTTATGCGTCATATAGTGATGCAGTACATCGTTATAGGTTATAACGTAATAGTATATGACGTTATTCGTCATATAGTGGTGCAATATAACGTTATAAGTGATATAGTGATGCAACATAACGTTATAAGTGATATAGCGATGCAATATAACGTTATGCGCTATAACGTAATAGTATAAATCGTTGTACGATATAAGGTAATACTCTATAACGCTATACGTTATGACGTAATACTCCATAATGTTATACGTCATATAGTAATGCAATATAACGTAATAAGTTATAACGTAATAGTATAAAGGTTATACGTCATATAGTGGTGCAATATAACGTTATAAGTCATATAGTGATGCAGTACATCGTAATAGGTTATAACGTAATGGTATATAAAGTTATACGTCACATAGTGATGCAGTACATCGTTATAGGTTATAACGTAATAGTATATGACGTTATACGTCATATAGTGGTGCAATATATCGTTATACCTTATAACGTAATAGTATATAAGGTTATACTTCATATAGTGATGCAATATATCGTTATACCTTAAAACGTACGAGTATATAAGGTTATACTTCATATAGTGATGCAATATATCGTTATACCTTATAACGTAATAGTATATAACGCTATACGTCATATAGCGAAGCAGTATAACGTGATAGGTTGTAACGTAATACTCCATAACGTTATACGTCATATAGTAATGCAATATAACGTTATAAGTTATAACGTAATAGTATAAACGTTATACGTCATATAGTGGTGCAATATAACGTTATAAGTCATATAGTGATGCAGTACATCGTTATAGGTTATAACGTAACAGTATATGACGTTATACGTCTTATAGTGGTGCAATATATCGTTATAACTTATAACGTAATAGTATATAAGGTTATACTTCATATAGTGAGGAAATATATCGTTATACCTTATAACGTAATAGTATATAACGCTATACGTCATATAGTGACGCAGTATAACGTCATAGGTTGTAACGTAATGCTCCATGGCGTTATGCGTCATATAGTAATGCAATATAACGTTATACATTATAACGTAATAGTATATAACGTTATACGTCACATAGTGATGCAGTATAACGTTATAGGTTATCACGCAATAGTATATAACGTTATTCGTCACATAGTGATGCAATTTGTAGTCATACGTTATAGCGTAATACTCTATTACGTTATACGTTATAATGTAATAGTATATGACGTTATGCGTCATATAGTGGCGCAATATAACGTTATAAGTGATATAGTGATGCAGTATAACGTTATAGGTTGTAACGTAATACTCCATAACGTTATACGTCATATAGTAATGCAATATAACGTTATAAGTTATAACGTAATAGTATAAACGTTATACGTCATATAGTGGTGCAATATAACGTTATACCTTATAACGTAATAGTATATAAGGTTATACTTCATATAGTGATGCAATATATCGTTATACCTTATAACGTAAGTATATATAAGGTTATACTTCATATAGTGATGCAATATATCGTTATACCTTATAACGTAATAGTATATAACGCTATACGTCATATAGTGACGCAATATAACGTTATAGGTTGTAACGTAATACTCCATAACGTTATACTTCATATAGTGATGCAATATATCGTTATAACTTATAACGTAATAGTATATAATGTTATACTTCATATAGTGATGCAATATATCGTTATACCTTATAACGTAAGTATATATAAGGTTATACTTCATATAGTGATGCAATATATCGTTATACCTTATAACGTAATAGTATATAACGCTATACCTCATATAGTGACGCAATATAACGTTATAGGTTGTAACGTAATACTCCATAACGTTATACGTCATATAGTAATGCAATATAACGTTATAGGTTAAAACGTAATACTCCATAACGTTATACGTCATATAGTGATGCAATATAACGTTATAAATTATAACGTAATAGTATAAACGTTATACGTCATATAGTGGTGCAATATAACCTTATAAGTCATATAGTGATGCAGTATAACGTTATGCGTTATAACGTAATAGCATATAACGTTATTCGTCACATAGAGATGGAATATATCGTTATAAGTTATGACGTAATAGTATATAACGTTATACGTCATATAGTGATGCAGTATAACGTTATAGGTTATAACGCAATAGTATATATCGTTATACGTCACATAGTGATGCAATATGTCGTTATACGTTGTAACGCAATACTCCATAACGTTATACGTCATATAGTAATGCAATATAACGTTATAGCTTAAAACGTAATACTCCATAACGTTATACGTCATATAGTGATGCAATATAGCGTTATAAATTATAACGTAATAGTATAAACGTTATACGTCATATAGTGGTGCAATATAACCTTATAAGTCATATAGTGATGCAGTACATCGTTATAGGTTATAACGTAATAGCATATAACGTTATACGTCATATAGTGATGCAGTACATCGTTATAGGTTATAACGTAATAGTATATGACGCTATACGTCATATAGTGATGCAGCATAGTGTTATAGGTTATAACGTAATAGTCTATATCGTTATACGTCATATAGTGATGCAATATAACGTTATGCGTTATAACGTAATAACATATAACGTTATTCGTCACATAGTGATGCAATATATCGTTATACGTTGTAACGTAGTACTCATTAACGTTATACGCTATATAGTAATGCAATATAACGTTATACGTTAAAACGTAATACTCCATAACGTTATACGTCATATAGTGATGCAATATAACGTTATAAATTATAACGTAATGGTATAAACGTTATACACCATATAGTGATGCATTATAACGTTATAAGTGACATAGTGATGCAACATAACGTTATAAGTGATATAGCGATGCAATATAACGTTATGCGCTATAACGTAATAGTATAAATCGTTGTACGATATAAGGTAATACTCTATAACGCTATACGTTATGACGTAATACTCCATAATGTTATACGTCATATAGTAATGCAATATAACGTAATAAGTTATAACGTAATAGTATAAAGGTTATACGTCATATAGTGGTGCAATATAACGTTATAAGTCATATAGTGATGCAGTACATCGTAATAGGTTATAACGTAATGGTATATAAAGTTATACGTCACATAGTGATGCAGTACATCGTTATAGGTTATAACGTAATAGTATATGACGTTATACGTCATATAGTGGTGCAATATATCGTTATACCTTATAACGTAATAGTATATAAGGTTATACTTCATATAGTGATGCAATATATCGTTATACCTTAAAACGTACGAGTATATAAGGTTATACTTCATATAGTGATGCAATATATCGTTATACCTTATAACGTAATAGTATATAACGCTATACGTCATATAGCGAAGCAGTATAACGTGATAGGTTGTAACGTAATACTCCATAACGTTATACGTCATATAGTAATGCAATATAACGTTATAAGTTATAACGTAATAGTATAAACGTTATACGTCATATAGTGGTGCAATATAACGTTATAAGTCATATAGTGATGCAGTACATCGTTATAGGTTATAACGTAACAGTATATGACGTTATACGTCTTATAGTGGTGCAATATATCGTTATAACTTATAACGTAATAGTATATAAGGTTATACTTCATATAGTGATGAAATATATCGTTATACCTTATAACGTAATAGTATATAACGCTATACGTCATATAGTGACGCAGTATAACGTCATAGGTTGTAACGTAATGCTCCATGGCGTTATGCGTCATATAGTAATGCAATATAACGTTATACATTATAACGTAATAGTATATAACGTTATACGTCATATAGTGATGCAGTATAACGTTATAGGTTATCACGCAATAGTATATAACGTTATTCGTCACATAGTGATGCAATTTGTAGTCATACGTTATAGCGTAATACTCTATTACGTTATACGTTATAATGTAATAGTATATGACGTTATGCGTCATATAGTGGCGCAATATAACGTTATAAGTGATATAGTGATGCAGTATAACGTTATAGGTTGTAACGTAATGCTCCATAACGTTATACGTCATATAGTAATGCAATATAACGTTATAAGTTATAACGTAATAGTATAAACGTTATACGTCATATAGTGGTGCAATATAACGTTATACCTTATAACGTAATAGTATATAAGGTTATACTTCATATAGTGATGCAATATATCGTTATACCTTATAACGTAAGTATATGTAAGGTTATACTTCATATAGTGATGCAATATATCGTTATACCTTATAACGTAATAGTATATAACGCTATACGTCATATAGTGACGCAATATAACGTTATAGGTTGTAACGTAATACTCCATAACGTTATACGTCATATAGTAATGCAATATAACGTTATAGGTTAAAACGTAATACTCCATAACGTTATACTTCATATAGTGATGCAATATATCGTTATAACTTATAACGTAATAGTATATAATGTTATACTTCATATAGTGATGCAATATATCGTTATACCTTATAACGTAAGTATATGTAAGGTTATACTTCATATAGTGATGCAATATATCGTTATACCTTATAACGTAATAGTATATAACGCTATACCTCATATAGTGACGCAATATAACGTTATAGGTTGTAACGTAATACTCCATAACGTTATACGTCATATAGTAATGCAATATAACGTTATAGGTTAAAACGTAATACTCCATAACGTTATACGTCATATAGTGATGCAATATAACGTTATAAATTATAACGTAATAGTATAAACGTTATACGTCATATAGTGGTGCAATATAACCTTATAAGTCATATAGTGATGCAGTATAACGTTATGCGTTATAACGTAATAGCATATAACGTTATTCGTCACATAGTGATGGAATATATCGTTATAAGTTATGACGTAATAGTATATAACGTTATACGTCATATAGTGATGCAGTATAACGTTATAGGTTATAACGCAATAGTATATATCGTTATACGTCACATAGTGATGCAATATGTCGTTATACGTTGTAACGCAATACTCCATAACGTTATACGTCATATAGTAATGCAATATAACGTTATAGCTTAAAACGTAATACTCCATAACGTTATACGTCATATAGTGATGCAATATAACGTTATAAATTATAACGTAATAGTATAAATGTTATACGTCATATAGTGGTGCAATATAACCTTATAAGTCATATAGTGATGCAGTACATCGTTATAGGTTATAACGTAATAGCATATAACGTTATACGTCATATAGTGATGCAGTACATCGTTATAGGTTATAACGTAATAGTATATGACGCTATACGTCATATAGTGATGCAGCATAGTGTTATAGGTTATAACGTAATAGTCTATATCGTTATACGTCATATAGTGATGCAATATAACGTTATGCGTTATAACGTAATAACATATAACGTTATTCGTCACATAGTGATGCAATATATCGTTATACGTTGTAACGTAGTACTCATTAACGTTATACGCTATATAGTAATGCAATATAACGTTATACGTTAAAACGTAATACTCCATAACGTTATACGTCATATAGTGATGCAATATAACGTTATAAAATATAACGTAATGGTATAAACGTTATACACCATATAGTGATGCATTATAACGTTATAAGTGACATAGTGATGCAACATAACGTTATAAGTGATATAGCGATGCAATATAACGTTATGCGCTATAACGTAATAGTATAAATCGTTGTACGATATAAGGTAATACTCTATAACGCTATACGTTATGACGTAATAGTTCATAACGTTATACTTCATATAGGGATGCTATATAACGTTATAAGTGATATAGTCATGCAATATAACGTTATACCATATAACGTAATAGTATATAAATATATACTTCATATAGTGATGCAATATAACGTTATACCTTATAACGTAATAGTATATAGCGTTATACGTCATTTAGTGACGCAGTATAACGTTATACGGTGTAACGTAATGCTCCATAACGTTATGCGTCATATAGTAATGCAATATAACGTTATGCATTATAACGTAATAGTATATAACGCTATACGTCATATAGTGAAGCAGTATAACGTTATAGGTTATCACGCAATAGTATATAACGTTATTCGTCACATAGTGATGCAATTTGTAGTCATACGTTATAGCGTAATACTCTATTACGTTATACGTTATAATGTAATAGTATATGACGTTATGCGTCATATAGTGGCGCAATATAACGTTATAAGTGATATAGTGATGCAATATAACGTTATGCGTTATAACGTAATAGTATATAACTTTATACGTCACATAGTGATACAATATATCGTTATACGTTGTAACGTAATACTCCATAACGTTGTGCGTCATATAGTAATGAAATATAACGTTATACATTATAATGTAATAGTATATAACGCTATACGTCATATAGTGAAGCAGTATAACGTTATAGGTTGTAACGTAATACTCCATAACGTTATACGTCATATAGTAATGCAATATAACGTTATAAGTGATATAGTGGTGTAATATAACGTTTTACCTTATAGAGTAATAGTATGTCACGTTATACGTCATATAGTGATGCAGTACAACGTTATAGGTTATAACGTAATAGCATATAACTTTATACGTCATATAGAAATGCAATATAACGTTATAAGTGATATAGTGGTGTAATATAACGTTTTACCTTATAGAGTAATAGTATGTAACGTTATACGTCATATAGTGATGCAGTACATCGTTATAGGTTATAACGTAATGGTATATGACGTTATACGTCATATAGTGGAGCATTAAATCGTTATAACTTATAACGTAATAGTATATAATGTTATACTTCATATAGTGATGCAATATATCGTTATACCTTATAACGTAAGACTATATAAGGTTATACTTCATATAGTGATGCAATATACCGTTATACCTTATAACGTAATAGTATATAACGTTATACGTCATATAGTGACGCAGTATAACGTTATAGGTTGTAACGTAGTACTCCATAACGTTATACGTCATATAGTGGTGCAATATAACGTTATACCTTATAACGTAATAGTATATAAGGTTATACTTCATATAGTGATGCAATATATCGTTATACCTTATAACGTAAGTATATATAAGGTTATACTTCATATAGTGATGCAATATATCGTTATACCTTATAACGTAAGAGTATATAAGGTTATACTTCATATAGTGATGCAATATAACGTTATACCTTATAACTTAATAGTATATAACGCTATACGTCATATAGTGACGCAGTAGAACGTTATAGGTTGTAACGTAATACTCCATAACGTTATACGTCATATAGTAATGCAGTATAACGTTATACGTTATAAAAGTATATGACGTTATACGTCAATTAGTGATGCAGTATAACGTTATAGGGAATAACGTAATAGTATATAACGTTATACGTCACACAGTGAGAAAATATATCGTTATCCGTTAAAACGTAATAGGATATAACGTTATACGTCATATAGTGATGCAGTGCATCGTTATAGGTTATAACGTAACAGTATATGACGTTATACGTCTTATAGTGGTGCAATATATCGTTATACCTTATAACGTAATAGTATATAATGTTATACTTCATATAGTGATGCAATATATCGTTATACCTTATAACGTAAGTATATATAAGGTTATACTTCATATAGTGATGCAATATATCGTTATACCTTATAACGTAATAGTATATAACGCTATACGTCATATAGTGACGCAATATAACGTTATAGGTTGTAACGTAATACTCCATAACGTTATACGTCATATAGTAATGCAATATAACGTTATAGGTTAAAACGTAATACTCCATAACGTTATACTTCATATAGTGATGCAATATATCGTTATAACTTATAACGTAATAGTATATAATGTTATACTTCATATAGTGATGCAATATATCGTTATACCTTATAACATAAGTATATATAAGGTTATGCTTCATATAGTGATGCAATATATCGTTATACCTTATAACGTAATAGTATATAACGCTATACGTCATATAGTGACGCAATATAACGTTATAGGTTGTAACGTAATACTCCATAACGTTATACGTCATATAGTAATGCAATATAACGTTATAGGTTAAAACGTAATACTCCATAACGTTATACGTCATATAGTGATGCAATATAACGTTATAAATTATAACGTAATAGTATAAACGTTATACGTCATATAGTGGTGCAATATAACCTTATAAGTCATATAGTGATGCAGTATAACGTTATGCGTTATAACGTAATAGCATATAACGTTATTCGTCACATAGTGATGCAATATATCGTTTTAAGTTATGACGTAATAGTATATAACGTTATACGTCATATAGTGATGCAGTATAACGTTATAGGTTATAACGCAATAGTATATATCGTTATACGTCACATAGTGATGCAATATGTCGTTATACGTTGTAACGTAATACTCCATAACGTTATACGTCATATAGTAATGCAATATAACGTTATAGGTTAAAACGTAATACTCCATAACGTTATACGTCATATAGTGATGCAATATAACGTTATAAATTATAACGTAATAGTATAAACGTTATACGTCATATAGTGGTGCAATA
Source organism: Bombus affinis (assembly GCF_024516045.1). NCBI lineage: Eukaryota > Metazoa > Arthropoda > Insecta > Hymenoptera > Apidae > Bombus > Bombus affinis. The sequence continues at coordinate 21,805 of NW_026108871.1, read as the reverse complement.
TAACCTTATAAGTCATATAGTGATGCAGTATAACGTTATGCGTTATAACGTAATAGCATATAAGGTTATTCGTCACATAGTGATGCAATATATCGTTATACGTTATAGCGTAACAGTATATGACGTTATTCGTCATATAGTGGTGCAATATGTAGTCATACGTTATAGCGTAATACTCTATTACGTTATACGTCATAATGTAACATTATATGACGTTATGCGTCATATAGTGATACAATATAACGTTATAAGTCATATAGTGGTGTAATATAACGTTTTACCTTATAGCGTAATAGTATATAACGTTATGCGTCATAGAGTGATGCAGCATAGTGTTATAGGTTATAACGTAATAGTCTATACCGTTAAACGTCATATAGTGATGCAATATAACGATATGCGTTATAACGTAATAACACATAACGTTATTCGCCACATAGTGATGCAATATATCGTTATACGTTGTAACGTAGTACTCATTAACGTTATACGCTATATAGTAATGCAATATAACGTTATACGTTAAAACGTAATACTCCATAACGTTATACGTCATATAGTGATGCAATATAACGTTATAAATTATGACGTAATGGTATAAACGTTATACATCATATAGTGATGCATTATAACGTTATAAGTGACATAGTGATGCAACATAACGTTATAAGTGATATAGCGATGCAATATAACGTTATGCGCTATAACGTAATAGTATAAATCGTTGTACGATATAAGGTAATACTCTATAACGCTATACGTTATGACGTAATAGTTCATAACGTTATACTTCATATAGGGATGCTATATAACGTTATAAGTGATATAGTCATGCAATATAACGTTATACCATATAACGTAATAGTATATAAATATATACTTCATATAGTGATGCAATATAACGTTATACCTTATAACGTAATAGTATATAGCGTTATACGTCATTTAGTGACGCAGTATAACGTTATACGTTGTAACGTAATGCTCCATAACGTTATGCGTCATATAGTAATGCAATATAACGTTATGCAGTATAACGTAATAGTATATAACGTTATACGTCACATAGTGATGCAATATATCGATATACGTTATAACGTAATAGTATATAATGTTATACGTCATATAGTGATGCAGTATAAGGTTATAGGTCATAACGCAATGGTATATAACGTTATACGTCACATAGTAATGCAATATGTCGTTATACGTTGTAAGGTAATGCTCCATAACGTTATGCGTCATATAGTAATGGAATATAACGTTATACGTTATAACGTAACAGTATATGACGTTATTCGTCATATAGTGATGCAATATGTAGTCATACGTTATAGCGTAATACTCTATTACGTTATACGTTATAATGTAATAGTATATGACGTTATGCCTCATACAGTGATACAATATAACGTTATAAGTGATATAGTGGTGTAATATAACGTTTTACCTTATAACGTAAGAGTATATAACGTTATACGTCATATAGTGATGCAGTACATCGTTATAGGTTATTACGTAATAGTATATAACGTTATAAGTCATATAGTGATGCAGTACATCGTTATAGGTTATAACGTAATGGTATATGACTTTTTACGTCATATAGTGGTGCAATATTTCGCTATACCTTATGACGTAATAGTATATAAGGTTATACTTCATATAGTGATGCAATATATCGTTATACCTTATAACGTAAGAGTATATAAGGTTATACTTCATATAGTGATGCAATATAACGTTAAACCTTATAACTTAATAGTATATAACGCTATACGTCATATAGTGACGCAGTAGAACGTTATAGGTTGTAACGTAATACTCCATAACGTTATACGTCATATAGTAATGCAATATAACGTTATAAGTTATAACGTAATAGTATAAACGTTATACGTCATATAGTGGTGCAATATAACGTTATAAGTCATAGATTGATGCAGTACATCGTTATAGGTTATAACGTAATAGTATATAACGTTATACGTCATATAGTGATTCAGTACATCGTTATAGGTTATAACGTAATAGTATATAACGTTATACGTCACATAGTAATGCAATATGTCGTTATACGTTGAATGGTAATGCTCCATAACGTTATGCGTCATATAGTCACGCAATATAACGTTATACGTTATAACGTAACAGTATATGACGTTATTCGTCACATAGTGATGCAACATGTAGTCATACGTTATAGCGTAATACTCTATTACGTTATGCGTTATAATGTAATAGTATATGACGTTATGCGTCATATAGTGATACAATATAACGTTATAAGTGATATAGTGGTGTAATATAACGTTTTACCTTATAACGTTATAGTATATAACGTTATACGTCATACAGTGATGCAGTACACCGTTATAGGTTATAACGTAATAGTATATAACGTCATACGTCATATTGTTACGTTTCGCTATCCAAATTTTGAAATTTTAAACAATGTAGTAGTCGCTGCCACCAGAAACAGTCTAAGGACTGTTTCAATTAGATATTTCTTGTTAGATTATGTAGAGTTGATCGGAGTTTAGGCCACTGGTCAACAATCTCCACGTTTCGGCTAACCTGCTATGCGCAGGAATACTAGCAGGGGAGAGGATTGTTTGGAATAATCAATTATATTATAAATAATTATTACAGGCGGAATTAATGACGAATTATACTAATCATTGATATTATTTATTATTTTAATTATTAATTATTAATAATAATTAAAGTTGACTCACCTGACGTTGGTCTCCGCTGATGAACGGGCAGGCCGCTGGGGTGATTCCGGTTTTACAAAGATAGGCACTTCTATAATTTTTCGTTTTAATCTTTATTTAATTTGAACAGTGTAAACAACAGTGTGTCCGGACGTGTTTAACAATTCGAAATTCTAACACAAAAACTTGAGCCAACTATTGTTTTAATTCTAACTGACTAATAACAATTATTTTATAATTCGAACTGACTAATAACATTTATATCTCGTAACTCTTAAACTCGAACTGGAACGAACAATTATTCTCTAATCCTAACTTAAATTCTAATTAAATCAACTGAACGAACTGATATCAGACTCACTCAAATTCAATTGAACGACTAACAATTACTGTTCTTATTTTCGCTAAATTCTCCTGAACCAACTAATCACAATTGCTCTATCCTATTTCTTTATTCTAACTGAATTACTCTTCTTTAATTTCGTTAAATTCTCCCGAACGCTAACAATTTCTCTGACTATATTCTAACTGAACCAACTAATGGCAGTTACTCTCTTTTCACAATTACTCTGATTGTTCTAACTGAACCACTAACAATTAATCGCTAACGCTAACGCTAACAATTAATCTGACTCTTCTTTATTTTTCGCTAAATTCTCCCGAACCGCCAACAATTACTCTCTTACTCTTTTATTCAGCTGGTAACGAATACTCCCTTTTATTCTAACTGGTAACGATTACTCCCTTTTATTCTAACTGGTAACGATTACTCCCTTTTATTCTAACTGGTAACGATTACACCGATTTGAATTGTGTCGCTACGCTTTTTATAATGACATCCCCAATGGGATGACAGTCACGGGACAGTTCGTTCCGGTGGGAATCGCAATGCTGCAGGTTTTTAGAGTTTCCATGAGAGAACGTGGAGTTTGATGATTACAGGTTATGTTGAGTCATGGACACAAAAGCGTCCGCACCTGTGCGAACTGTGTGAGTGTGTTTTTAGTATTCCGTCTCGTTTCGCATGTTCTTTGTTTCCTTAAACTTGTGAATTTGTTTTAGCGCAAGAGGAAGAAGATATGTGAATGGTACGAGATGACGTGATCGACGTGCGTGTGTGAATATGTGCGAGGGATGATGCTGAAGTGGCGGTTTTCCATCCAAATAGGCACAGTGGCACCTTCGTTGGCGTCGTGTCCTGATGATCTTTTGACAATTTGGTTTTATTTGACAATATGAGATATATTTTGCTCCTTGTAGATTTATATGTCCATATTTGCTATATATTAAATCGTGTATATTTTATATTACTTTCTTGTTATTAGGTTATTAGTTGTGTAACTCCAGTTTCTGATCTATGGAAAGTGGTGAAACGTCTTCACGAAATACAATTTCATTCGTTTTCCTCCCTTGCATTGGTACGCTGTGAGTGGTGTCGACTTCCAAATGAGGTTTGTGCATTTTGATTATTATGCGTTTAATGATAGATACGGAGGTATCTTTGTCAGAGGTTCCCATGCGGACTGTCTCGGTGTGTATCTTGTTATGATTTCTTTTATTTAGTTCATCCTGCTTCTTTCGTGTTTTATTCACTGCATATGATATTTCAGTGCAAGAAGAAGAAGAATTGTAAAGAATCCGTAAGTGGCTCTAGAAGACGCAGTCATCGTGTGAGGTGTTGTCGGCAGGAACGAAGAGTCGAAGTTGTTGAAGAAGTCGTGTGACATTTGTATTGTTTCCGGTTATATACAACGCTATTTCACATATCTATGTATATATATATATTATTATATTATTATATATTATTATACTAAATCTTCAGTTAGTTTAGTTGAATGTTCAGTAATGTAATTTTTACAAGGTGGTTTTGTATATTAGATGAGTAGTTGTTCGATGTAATAATATGTGTATATATATATGTCGGAGATGAAAGAACATTGGAACTCCTCCTTGTATTCGCGGGAATACCGTAACTCTGTAACTTAGCATAAACAAATGTTGCTCCGATTGTTCGAGATTTGTGATCATGAGCTTGGGCTCGGGGCGACAATCGGTCGCCCAACGTAGCCGCGGTCAAGGGATGAACGTTTATCTAACAAAGGCACAGAGTAACTCTATACCTCTCCTTGAAAGAAGTGACCGTAGTGACACATGGCAGTAAATATTTCAAAGGTTTCTGTTCCGTGGCTCGCCACACGCAGATCCTATCCTTCGAGTAAGATGATCTCCAGATGTCGATATACGCAGTATGTTTAGCTAACGTGAGGACCCGCAATAAATTTTAAGATTTAATCAAGCAAAGTTCTTCATTTAGACAAACAGTCCTTGTCGCAACTACGGGAAGATAGGAGAAGCCTATCTTCCACGAACGATGCCCCGTCAACAACCCCCCCCCCCCTTAAGGGCGTCCAGCATCTCTTTCAAAACGCCGATATGGAGATCGACCAATTAGCAACAGCGCTAATTTCCCTCACTTTTGGAACGAAAGCCTTCTTTGACGAATCCGAGGATCTCATATCCTCAGACCTACCCCATATAGTTTTCCTCGACGACATCGTCGAGACGGAGAGGCATTCCTTCGTGTGGACTCGTTGACGAGCGACAGTACTATCCTACGACCAGTGAACACCTCACGTCTAGTTAACAAAGAGTTAGACTTGAACTGTGCGATAACATACGTTTATCATCCCGTCACCGCGGATTCGTTCGAACCTAAGGTCATTATCACTAGTCCTACGAGTGCGTAATCTTGTTAATAAGCTTGTGCTAATAAACTCTCCGTTGTATCGCAACAATGGCTAATTCTAATGAGAATCCATCAAACGCCCATCTCCTTAATCCTGATTTCAATCCGACATATATATAAATTTCACAATGTAATTTTCCATTATGTAAAATATATATATGCATATGTATATGTGCGCGTATTGTTATTCTCATTGTTTCTCGGATCGTTAATTGGTTGAATATTCGATAATGTGGATTTCGTATATAATTCTCTAGGTTCGTAGAAATGTAAATCTATATATTTATTTCTTTGCGTTTTAATCGTTTAATAACGTACACATACATATATATATATATGTATGTAGTATATATATATATGTATGTATATATATATATATATTATATATATATATATATATATTATGAATTTTTCCCAAAGATACGCGTACGCATGTGTATATCTATATATGTGTGTGTCGCAGAGTAATCTTGTATACAATTTTCACTTTTATTAGAATGCTGATGTAGTGTAGTATATTTTATTTCTTTTATATTTTATTAGATTACCAATTATTCAGATTCACGAAGTAGGTCACACACACAGATATGCATACACGTGTGTGTATATACATGTGTTTTCGCAGAGAAATCTCATACATTTGAATCGCGGCTTGTTTTATTTATTGGTTCATTTAATTATTTCATTTTATTTGTATTTTATATGTCATTGCTGATTGGTCGTAGTGTTTCTTATTATTGATTCATTTATTTCATTTTGATTGTCTGTCGTATAATTCTTTTTATTTTGATTGGTTAGTTATTAGTTAATTTATTATTATTGGTCGTGTTTAATTATTCATAAGTTATTGGTTCGTGGCGTCACGTGCGGAACGCGGGACGTGACAATACGTGACATGGTGATTTAATATAACGTTATAAGTTATAACGTAATAGTATAAACGTTATACGTCATATACTGATGCAATAATACGTTATACGTCATATAGAGATGCAATATAACGTTATACGTTATAACGTAATAGTCTATATCGTTATACGTCGTATAGTGATACAATGTAAAGTTATACGTCATATAGAGATGCAATATAACGGTGTACGTTGTAACGTAATAGTATACAACGTTATACTTCACATAGTGATGGAATATATAGTAATACCTTATAACGAAATAGTATATAAGGTTATACATCATATAGTGATGCAATATATCGTTATACCTTATTACGTAATAGTATATAACGTTGTATGTCATATAGTGATGCTGTATAACGTTATAGGTTATAACGTAATAGTATATAACGTCACACGTCACATAGTAATGCATTATGTCGTTATACGTTATAACGTAATACTCCATAACGTTATACGTGATATAGTGATGCAATATAAAGTTATACGTCATATAGTGGTGCAAAATATCCTTATGCGTTATAACCTAAAAGTATATAACGTTATATTTCACATGGTGATGGAATATATAGTTATACCTTGTAACGTAATAATATATAACGTTATACGTCATACAGTGATGCAGTATAGCGTTATAGGATATAACGTAATATTCTATATCGTTATACGACATATAGTGCTGCAATATAGCGTTATACGTTAAAACCTAATAGTATATAACGTTAGACATCATATAGTGATGCAATACATCGTTATACGTTATAACGTAATAGTATATAACGTTATACGTAATATAGTGATGCAATATAAAGATATAAGTCATATAGTGGTGCAATATATCGTTATACGCTATAACGTAATAGTATATAACGTTATACGTCATAGTGATACGTCATACGTTATAGTGATGCAGTATAGCGTTATAGGTTGTAACGTAATAGTATATAGCGTTTTACGTCACATAGTAATGCAATATACCGCTATACGTTATAACGTAATACTCCATAACGTTATACGTGACATAGTGATTTCATATAACGTTATAAGTTATAACGTAATAGTATAAACGTTATACGTCATATAGTGATGCAATAATACGTTATACGTCATATAGAGATGCAATATAAAGTTATACGTCATATAGAGATGCAATATAACGTTATACGTTATAACGAAATAGTATATGACGTTATACGTCATATAGTGATGCAATATAATGTTATGCGTCACATAGTTATGCAATGTAGCGTTATACGTTATAACGTAATAGTATATAACGTTAGACATCATATAGTGGTGCAATATAACGTTATAAGATATAACGTAATAGTATAAACGTTATACGTCATATAGTGATGCAATAATACGTTATACGTCATATGGAGATGCAATATAAAGTTATACGTCATATAGAGATGCAATATAACGTTATAAGTTATAGCGTAATAGTTAATAACGTTATACGTCATATATAGATGCAATATAATGTTATTCGTTATAAGGTAATACTCCATAAGGTTATACGCGATATAGTGATGCAATATAACGTTATACGTTATAACGTAACAGTATATTCGTCATATAGTGATGCAATATAACGTTGTAAGTGATATAGTCATGCAATATATCACTATACCTTATAACGTAAAAGTACATAACGTTATGCGTCATATAGTTATGCAGTATAACGTTATAGGTTATAACGTAATAGTATATAACGTTAAACGTCACATAGTAGTGCAATATGTCGCTATACGTTATAACGTAGTACTTCCTAACGCTATACGTTATATAGTGATACAATATAACGTTGTACGTTATAACGTAATAGTATATAACGCCACACGTCACATAGTAATGCATTATGTCGTTATACGTTATAACGTAATACTCCATAACGTTATACGTGATATAGTGATGCAATACATCGTTATACGTTATAACGTAATATTATATAACGTTATACGTCATATAGTGATGCAATATAAAGTTATACGTCATATAGTGGTGCAATATGTCGTTATGCGATATAAAGTAATAGTATATAACGTTATACGTCATATAGTGTTGCAATATAACGTTATACGTCATACAGTGGTGCAATATATCGTTATGGGTTATAATGTAATATTATATAAGGTTATACTTCATATAGTGATGCAATATAATGTTATAAGTTTTAACGTAATAGTATAAACGTTATACGTCATATAGTGATGCATTAATACGTTATACGTCATACAGTGGTGCAATATAACGTTATACGATATATCGTAATAGTCTATATCGTTATACGTCATATAGTGGTGCAATATATCGTTACGAGTTATAACGTAATAGTATATAACGTTATACTTCACATAGTGATGGAATATATAGTTATAACTTATAACGTAATAGTATATAACGTTATACGTCATATAGTGATGCAGTATAGCGTTATAGGTTGTAACGTAATAGTATATAGCGTTTTACGTCACATAGTAATGCAATATATCGCTATACGTTATAACGTAGTACTCCATAACGTTATACGTGACATAGTGATTTCATATAACGTTATAAGTTATAACGTAATAGTATAAACGTTATACGTCATATAGTGATGCAATATAACGTTATACGTCATACAGTGGCGCAATATATCGTTATGCGTTATAACGTAATATTATATAACGTTATACTTCACATAGTGATGGAATATATAGTTATAACTTATAACGTAATAGTATATAACGTTATACGTCATATAGTGCTGCAATATATCGTTATGCGTTATAACGTATTAGTACATAACGTTATAATTCACATAGTGATGGAATATATAGTTATAACTTATAACGTAATAGTATATAACGTTATACGTCATATAGTGATGCAGTATAGCGTTATAGGTTGTAACGTAATAGTATATAGCGTTTTACGTCACATAGTAATGCAATATATCGCTATACGTTATAACGTAATACTCCATAACGTTATACGTGACATAGTGATTTCATATAACGTTATAAGTTATAACGTAATAGTATAAACGTTATACGTCATATAGTGATGCAATAATACGTTATACGTCATATAGAGATGCAATATAAAGTTATACGTCATATAGAGATGCAATATAACGTTATACGTTATAACGAAATAGTATATGACGTTATACGTCATATAGTGATGCAATATAATGTTATGCGTCACATAGTTATGCAATGTAGCGTTATACGTTATAACGTAATAGTATATAACGTTAGACATCATATAGTGGTGCAATATAACGTTATAAGATATAACGTAATAGTATAAACGTTATACGTCATATAGTGATGCAATAATACGTTATACGTCATATGGAGATGCAATATAAAGTTATACGTCATATAGAGATGCAATATAACGTTATAAGTTATAGCGTAATAGTTAATAACGTTATACGTCATATATAGATGCAATATAATGTTATTCGTTATAAGGTAATACTCCATAAGGTTATACGCGATATAGTGATGCAATATAACGTTATACGTTATAACGTAACAGTATATTCGTCATATAGTGATGCAATATAACGTTGTAAGTGATATAGTCATGCAATATATCACTATACCTTATAACGTAAAAGTACATAACGTTATGCGTCATATAGTTATGCAGTATAACGTTATAGGTTATAACGTAATAGTATATAACGTTAAACGTCACATAGTAGTGCAATATGTCGCTATACGTTATAACGTAATACTTCCTAACGCTATACGTTATATAGTGATACAATATAACGTTGTCCGTTATAACGTAATAGTATATAACGCCACACGTCACATAGTAATGCATTATGTCGTTATACGTTATAACGTAATACTCCATAACGTTATACGTGATATAGTGATGCAATACATCGTTATACGTTATAACGTAATATTATATAACGTTATACGTCATATAGTGATGCAATATAAAGTTATACGTCATATAGTGGTGCAATATGTCGTTATGCGATATAAAGTAATAGTATATAACGTTATACGTCATATAGTGTTGCAATATAACGTTATACGTCATACAGTGGTGCAATATATCGTTATGGGTTATAATGTAATATTATATAAGGTTATACTTCATATAGTGATGCAATATAATGTTATAAGTTTTAACGTAATAGTATAAACGTTATACGTCATATAGTGATGCATTAATACGTTATACGTCATACAGTGGTGCAATATAACGTTATACGATATATCGTAATAGTCTATATCGTTATACGTCATATAGTGGTGCAATATATCGTTACGAGTTATAACGTAATAGTATATAACGTTATACTTCACATAGTGATGGAATATATAGTTATAACTTATAACGTAATAGTATATATCGTTATACGTCATATAGTGATGCAGTATATCGTTATAGGTTATAACGTAATAGTATATAGCGTTTTACGTCACATAGTAATGCAATATATCGCTATACGTTATAACGTAATACTCCATAACGTTATACGTGACATAGTGATTTCATATAACGTTATAAGTTATAACGTAATAGTATAAACGTTATACGTCATATAGTGATGCAATATAACGTTATACGTCATACAGTGGCGCAATATATCGTTATGCGTTATAACGTAATATTATATAACGTTATACTTCACATAGTGATGGAATATATAGTTATAACTTATAACGTAATAGTATATAACGTTATACGTCATATAGTGCTGCAATATATCGTTATGCGTTATAACGTATTAGTATATAACGTTATACTTCACATAGTGATGGAATATATAGTTATAACTTATAACGTAATAGTATATAACGTTATACGTCATATAGTGATGCAGTATAGCGTTATAGGTTGTAACGTAATAGTATATAGCGTTTTACGTCACATAGTAATGCAATATATCGCTATACGTTATAACGTAATACTCCATAACGTTATACGTGACATAGTGATTTCATATAACGTTATAAGTTATAACGTAATAGTATAATCGTTATACGTCATATAGTGATGCAATAATACGTTATACGTCATATAGAGATGCAATATAAAGTTATACGTCATATAGAGATGCAATATAACGTTATACGTTATAACGAAATAGTATATGACGTTATACGTCATATAGTGATGCAATATAATGTTATGCGTCACATAGTTATGCAATGTAGCGTTATACGTTATAACGTAATAGTATATAACGTTAGACATCATATAGTGGTGCAATATAACGTTATAAGATATAACGTAATAGTATAAACGTTATACGTCATATAGTGATGCAATAATACGTTATACGTCATATGGAGATGCAATATAAAGTTATACGTCATATAGAGATGCAATATAACGTTATAAGTTATAGCGTAATAGTTAATAACGTTATACGTCATATATAGATGCAATATAATGTTATTCGTTATAAGGTAATACTCCATAAGGTTATACGCGATATAGTGATGCAATATAACGTTATACGTTATAACGTAACAGTATATTCGTCATATAGTGATGCAATATAACGTTGTAAGTGATATAGTCATGCAATATATCACTATACCTTATAACGTAAAAGTACATAACGTTATGCGTCATATAGTTATGCAGTATAACGTTATAGGTTATAACGTAATAGTATATAACGTTAAACGTCACATAGTAGTGCAATATGTCGCTATACGTTATAACGTAATACTTCCTAACGCTATACGTTATATAGTGATACAATATAACGTTGTCCGTTATAACGTAATAGTATATAACGCCACACGTCACATAGTAATGCATTATGTCGTTATACGTTATAACGTAATACTCCATAACGTTATACGTGATATAGTGATGCAATACATCGTTATACGTTATAACGTAATATTATATAACGTTATACGTCATATAGTGATGCAATATAAAGTTATACGTCATATAGTGGTGCAATATGTCGTTATGCGATATAAAGTAATAGTATATAACGTTATACGTCATATAGTGTTGCAATATAACGTTATACATCATACAGTGGTGCAATATATCGTTATGGGTTATAATGTAATATTATATAAGGTTATACTTCATATAGTGATGCAATATAATGTTATAAGTTTTAACGTAATAGTATAAACGTTATACGTCATATAGTGATGCATTAATACGTTATACGTCATACAGTGGTGCAATATAACGTTATACGATATATCGTAATAGTCTATATCGTTATACGTCATATAGTGGTGCAATATATCGTTACGAGTTATAACGTAATAGTATATAACGTTATACTTCACATAGTGATGGAATATATAGTTATAACTTATAACGTAATAGTATATATCGTTATACGTCATATAGTGATGCAGTATATCGTTATAGGTTATAACGTAATAGTCTATATCGTTATACGCCATATAGTGATGCAATATAGCGTTATACGTTATAACGTAATAGTATATAACGTTAGACATCATATAGTGATGAAATACATCGTTATGCGTTATAACGTACTAGTATATAACGTTATACTTCACATAGTGATGGAATATATAGTTATAACTTATAACGTAATAGTATATAACGTTATACGTCATATAGTGATGCAGTATAGCGTTATAGGTTGTAACGTAATAGTATATAGCGTTTTACGTCACATAGTAATGCAATATATCGCTATACGGTATAACGTAATACTCCATAACGTTATACGTGACATAGTGATTTCATATAACGTTATAAGTTATAACGTAATAGTATAAACGTTATACGTCATATAGTGATGCAATATAACGTTATACGTCATACAGTGGTGCAATATATCGTTATGCGTTATAACGTAATATTATATAACGTTATACTTCACATAGTGATGGAATATATAGTTATAACTTATAACGTAATAGTATATAACGTTATACGTCATATAGTGCTGCAATATATCGTTATGCGTTATAACGTATTAGTATATAACGTTATACTTCACATAGTGATGGAATATATAGTTATAACTTATAACGTAATAGTATATAACGTTATACGTCATATAGTGATGCAGTATAGCGTTATAGGTTGTAACGTAATAGTATATAGCGTTTTACGTCACATAGTAATGCAATATATCGCTATACGTTATAACGTAATACTCCATAACGTTATACGTGACATAGTGATTTCATATAACGTTATAAGTTATAACGTAATAGTATAAACGTTATACGTCATATAGTGATGCAATAATACGTTATACGTCATATAGAGATGCAATATAAAGTTATACGTCATATAGAGATGCAATATAACGTTATACGTTATAACGTAATAGTATATGACGTTATACGTCATATAGTGATGCAATATAATGTTATGCGTCACATAGTTATTCAATGTAGCGTTATACGTTATAACGTAATAGTATATAACGTTAGACATCATATAGTGGTGCAATATAACGTTATAAGATATAACGTAATAGTATAAACGTTATACGTCATATAGTGATGCAATAATGCGTTATACGTCATATAGAGATGCAATATAAAGTTATACGTCATATAGAGATGCAATATAACGTTATAAGTTATAGCGTAATAGATAATAACGTTATACGTCATATATAGATGCAATATAAAGTTATACGTCATATAGAGGTGCAATATAACGTTATAAGTTATAACGTAATAGTATATGACGTTAGACTTCACATAGTGATGGAATATATAGTTATACCTTATAACGTAATAGTATAAAAGGTTATACATCATATAGTGATGCAATATAACGGTATACGTTATAACGTAATAGTATACAACGTTAGACTTCACATAGTGATGGAATATATAGTTATACCTTATAACGTAATAGTATAAAAGGTTATACATCATATAGTGATGCAATATAACGTTATAAGTTATAACGTAATAGTGTAAACGCTGTACGTCATATAGTGATGCAATATAACGTTGTAAGTGATATACTGATGCAATATAACGTTATGCGTTATAACGTAATAGTATATAAGGTTATACTTCATATAGTGATGCAATATAACGTTATAAGTTATAACGTAATAGTATAAACGTTATACGTCATATAGTGATGCAATAATACGTTATACGTCATATAGAGATGCAATATAAAGTTATACGTCATATAGAGATGCAATATAACGTTATAAGTTATAACGTAATAGTATATGACGTTATACGTCATATAGTGATGCAATAATACGTTATACGTCATATAAAGATGCAATATAACGTTATACGTTATAAAGTAATACTCTATATCGTTATACGTCGTATAGTGATACAATATAAAGTTATACGTCATATAGAGATGCAATATAACGGTATACGTTATAACGTAATAGTATACAACGTTATATTTCACATAGTGATGGAATATATAGTTATACCTTATAACGTAATAGTATATAAAGTTATACATCATAAAGTGATGCAATATATCGTTATACCTTATAACGTAATAGTATATAACGTTGTATGTCATATAGTGATGCTGTATAACGTTATAGGTTATAACATAATAGTATATAACGTCACACGTCACATAGTAATGCATTATGTCGTTATACGTTATAACGTAATACTCCATAACGTTATACGTGATATAGTGATGCAATATAAAGTTATACGTCATATAGAGATGCAATATAACGTTATAAGTTATAGCGTAATAGTTAATAACGTTATACGTCATAGATAGATGCAATATAATGTTATACGTTATAACGTAATACTCCATAAGGATATACGCGATATAGTGATGCAATATAACGTTATACGTTAGAACGTAACAGTATATTCGTCATATAGTGATGCAATATAACGTTGTAAGTGATATAGTCATGCAATATATCACTATACCTTATAACGTAAAAGTGCATAACGTTATGCGTCATATAGTTATGCAGTATAACGTTATAGGTTATAACGTAATAGTATATAACGTTAAACGTCACATAGTAGTGCAATATGTCGCTATACGTTATAACGTAATACTTCCTAACGCTATACGTTATATAGTGATACAATATAACGTTATACGTTATAACGTAATAGTATATAACGTTAAGCGTCATACAGAGATGTAATATAACGTTATACGTTATAACGTAATAGTCTATATCGTTATACGCCGTATAGTGATGCAATATAAAGTTATACGTCATATGGAGATGCAATATAACGGTATACGTTATAACGTAATAGTATACAACGTTATACTTCACATAGTGATGGAATATATAGTTATACCTTATAACGTAATAGTATATGACGTTATACGTCATATAGTGATGCAACAATACGTTATACGTCATATAGAGATGCAATATAACGTTATACGTTATAAAGTAATAGTCTATATCGTTATACGTCGTATAGTGATGCAATATAAAGTTATACGTCATATAGAGATGCAATATAACGGTATACGTTATAACGTAATAGTATACAACGTTATACTTCACATAGTGATGGAATATATAGTTATTCCTTATAACGTAATAGTATAAAAGGTTATACATCATATAGTGATGCAATATAACGTTATAAGTTATAACGTAATAGTGTAAACGCTGTATGTCATATAGTGATGCAATATAACGTTGTAAGTGATATACTGATGCAATATAACGTTATGCGTTATAACGTAATAGTATATAAGGTTATACTTCATATAGTGATGCATTATAACGTTATAAGTTATAACGTAATAGTATACAACGTTATACTTCACATAGTGATGGAATATATAGTTATACCTTATAACGTAATAGTATATAAAGTTATACATCATAAAGTGATGCAATATATCGTTATACCTTATAACGTAATAGTATATAACGTTGTATGTCATATAGTGATGCTGTATAACGTTGTAGGTTATAACATAATAGTATATAACGTCACACGTCACATAGTAATGCATTATGTCGTTATACGTTATAACGTAATACTCCATAACGTTATACGTGATATAGTGATGCAATATAAAGTTATACGTCATATAGTGGTGCAGAATATCGTTATGCGTTATAACCTAAAAGTATATAACGTTATATTTCACATAGTGATGGAATATATAGTTATACCTTGTAACGCAATAATATATAACGTTATACGTCATACAGTGATGCAGTATAGCGTTATACGTCATACAGCGGTGCAATATATCGTTATGCGTTATAACGTAATATTATATAAGGTTATACTTCATATAGTGATGCAATATAACGTTATAAGTTTTAACTTAATAGTATCAACGTTATACGTCATATAGTGATGCATTAATACGTTATACGTCATACAGAGGTGCAATATAACGTTATACGTTATATCGTAATAGTCTATAACGTTATACGTCATATAGTGTTGCAATATAACGTTATACCTGATACAGTGGTGCAATACATCGTTATGCGTTATAACGTAATAGTATATAACGTTAAGCGTCATGCAGAGATGTAATATAACGTTATACGTTATAACGTAATAGTCTATATCGTTATACGTCGTATAGTGATGCAATATAAAGTTATACGTCATATAGAGATGCAATATAACGGTATACGGTATAACGTAATAGTATACAACGTTATACTTCACATAGTGATGGAATATATAGTTATACTTTATAACGTAATAGTATTAAAGGTTATACATCATATAGTGATGCAATATAACGTTATAAGTTATAACGTAATAGTATAAACGCTGTACGTCATATAGTGATGCAATATGACGTTATACGTCATATAGTCGTGCAATATCACGTTGTAAGTGATATACTGATGCAATATAACGTTATGCGTTATAACGTAATAGTATATAAGGTTATACTTCATATAGTGATGCAATATAACGTTATAAGTTATAACGTAATAGTATAAACGTTATACATCATATAGTGATGCAATAATACGTTATACGTCATATAGAGATGCAATATAAAGTTATACGTCATATAGAGATGCAATATAACGTTATAAGTTATAACGTAATAGTATATGACGTTATACGTCATATAGTGATGCAATAATACGTTATACGTCATATAGAGATGCAATATAACGTTATACGTTATAAAGTAATAGTCTATATCGTTATACGTCGTATAGTGATACAATATAAAGTTATACGTCATATAGAGATGCAATATAACGGTATACGTTATAACGTAATAGTATACAACGTTATACTTCATATAGTGATGGAATATATAGTTATACCTTATAACGTAATAGTATATAAAGTTATACATCATAAAGTGATGCAATACATCGTTATACCTTATAACGTAATACTATATAACGTTGTACGTCATATAGTGATGCAATATAAAGTTATAAGTCATATAGTGGTGCAATATAAAGTTATACGTCATATCATGATGCAATATAACGTTATACGTTATAACATAATAGTACATAACGTTGTGCGTCATATAGTGATGAAATATAACGTTATACGTTATAACGTAATAGTCTATATCGTTATACTTCACATAGTGATGGAATATATCGTTATGCTTCATATAGTTATGCATTATAGCGTTATACGTCACATAGTGATGCACTATAGAGTGATACGTCATATAGTGGTGCAATATATCGTTATACGCTATAACGTAATAGTATATAACGTTAGACGACATACAGAGATGCAATATAGAGTTATAAGTCATATAGTGGTGCAATATATCGTTATGCGTTATAACGTAATAGTATATAACGTTATACGTCATATAGTGATGCAATACTACGTTATACGTCATATAGAGATGCAATATAACGTTATACGTCATATAGTGGTGCAATATAGCGCTATACGTTATAACGTGATAGTACATGACGTTATGCGTCATATAGTGATGAAATATAACGTTATAAGTGATATAGTGATGCAGTATAACGTTATTGGTTATAACGTAATGATGTATAACGTTATACGTCATATAGTGATGCAATATAAAGCGATACGTCATATGGAGATGAAATATAACGGTATACGTTCTAACGTAATAATGTATAACGTTATACGTCATATAGTGATGCAGTATAAAGCTATAAGTCATATAGTGGTGCAATATAAAGTTATACGTCATATCATGATGCAATATAACGTTATACGTTATAACATAATAGTTCATAACGTTATGCGTCATATAGTGATGAAATATAACGTTATAAGTGATATAGTGATGTAATACATCGTTATACCTTATAACGTAATAGTATATAACGTTATACGTCAAATAGAGATGCAATATAAAGTTATACCTCATATAGTGATGCAATATAGCGTTATACGTTATAACGTAATAGTATATAACGTTGGACATCATATAGTGATGCAATATATCGTTATACGTTATAACGTAACAGTATATAACGTTATACGTCTTATAGTGACGCAATATACAGCGATACGTCATATAGAGATGAAATATAGCGGTATACGTTATAACGTAATAGTGTATAACATTATACGCCATACAGTGATGCAATATAAAGTTATAAGTCATATAGTGGTGCAATATAAAGTTATACGTCATATCGTAATGCAATATAACGTTATACGTTACAACATAATAGCACATGTCGTTATGCGTCATATAGTGATGAAATATAACGTTATAAGTGATATAGTGATGCAATACATCGTTATACCTTATAACGTAATAGTATATAACGTTATACGTCAAATAGAGATGCAATATAAAGTTATACGTCATATAGTGATGCAATATAGCGTTATACGTTATAACGTAATAGTATATAACGTTGGACATCATATAGTGATGCAATATAACGTTATGCGTTATAACGTAATATTATATAAGGTTATACGTCATATAGTGATGCAATATAAAGCGATACGTCATATAGAGATGAAATATAACGTTATGCGTTATAACGTAATAGTATATAACGTTATACGTCATATAGTGATGCAATAATACGTTATACGTCATATAGAGATGAAATATAACGTTATACGTTATAACGTAATAGTATATAAAGTGATACGTCATATAGTGGTGCAATATATCGTTATACGCTATAACGTAATAGCATATAACGTTATACTTCACATAGTGATGGAATATATAGTTATACCTTATAACGTAATAGTATATAACGTTATACGTCATATATTTATGCAGTATAACGTTATAGGTTATAACGTAATAGTATATAACGTTATACGTCACATAGTAATGCAATATGTCGCTATACGTTATAACGTAATACTCCATATCATTATACGTTATATAGTGATGCAATATAGCGTTATACGTCACATAGTGATGCACTATAGAGTGATACGTCATATAGTGGTGCAATAAATCGTTATACGCTATAACGTAATAGTATATAACGTTAGACGACATACAGAGATGCAATATAGAGTTATAAGTCATATAGTGATGCAATATAACGTTATACGTTATAACGTAATGGTATATAACGTTATACGTTATATAGAGAAGCAATATAACGTTATACGTTATAACGTAATAGTCTATATCGTTATACTTCACATTGTGATGGAATATATCGTTATACGTCATATAGTGATGCAATATAGCGTTATACGTTGTAACGTAATAGTATATAACGTTAGACATCATAAAGTGATGCAATATATCGTTATACGTTATAACGTAATAGTATATAACGTTATACGACATATAGTGATGCAGTGTAACGTTATAGGTTATAACGTAATAGTCTATATAGTTATACGTCATATAGTGATGCAATATAGCGTTATACGTCACATAGTGATGCACTATAGAGTGATACGACATATAGTGGTGCAATATATCGTTATACGCTATAACGTAATAGTATATAACGTTAGACGACATACAGAGATGCAATATAGAGTTATAAGACATATAGTGATGCAATATATCGTTATGCGTTATAACGTAATAGTATATAACGTTATACGTCATATAGTGATGCAATAATACGTTATACGTCATATAGAGATGCAACATAACGTTATACGTCATATAGTGATGCAATATAGCGTTATAAGTGATATAGTGATGCAATACATCGTTATACCTTATAACGTAATAGTATATAACGTTATACGTCACATAGTAATGCAATATGTCGCTATACGTTATAACGTAATACTCCATAACGTTATACGTGATATACTGATGCAATATAACGTTATACGTCATATAGAGATGAAATATAACGGTATACGTTATAACGTAATAGTGTATAACGTTATACCTCACATAGTGATGGAATATATAGTTATACCTTATAACGTAATAGTATATAACGTTATACGTCATATAGTGATGCAATATAACGTTATAAGTTATATAGTGATGCAATATATTGTTATACGTTATAACGTAATAGTATATAACGTCATACGTTATATAGTGATGCAGTATAGCGTTACAGGTTATAACGTAATAGTATATAACGTTATACGTCATATAGTGAAGCAATATAAAGCGATACGTCATATAGAGATGAAATATAACGGTATACGTTATAACGTAATAGTGTATAACGTTATACCTCACATAGTGATGGAATATATAGTTATACCTTATAACGTAATAGTATATAACGTTATACGTCATATAGTGATGCAATATAACGTTATAAGTTATATAGTGATGCATTATATTGTTATACGTTATAACGTAATATTATATAACGTTATACGTTATATAGTGATGCAGTATAACGTTACAGGTTATAACGTAATAGTATATAACGTTATACGTCACATAGTAAAGCATTATGTCGTTATACGCTATAATGTAATAGTATATAACGTTATACCTCACATAGTGATGGAATATATAGTTATACCTTATAACGTAATAGTATATAACGTTATACGTCATATAGTGATGCAATATAACGTTATAAGTGATATAGTGATGCAATATATCGTTATACGTTATAACGTAATAGTATAAACGTTATACGTCATATAGTGATGCAATATATCGTTATACGTTATAACGTAACAGTATATAACGTTATACGTCACATAGTAATGCAATATGTCGCTATACGTTATAACGTAATACTCCATAACGTTATACGTGATATACTGATGCAATGTAACGTTACACGTCATATAGAGATGCAATATGATGTTATGCGTTATAACGTAATAGTATATAACGTTATACGTCGTATAGTGATGCAATAATACGTTATACGTCATATGGAGATGCAATATAACGTTATACGTTATAACGTAATAGTATATAAAGTGATACGTCATATAGTGGTGCAATATATCGTTATACGCTATAAAGTAATAGCATATAACGTTATACGTCATATAGTTGTGCAATATATCGTTATTCGTTATAAAGTAATAGTATATAACGTTATACGTCACATA